>NC_045691.1:475165-549515 GCF_003331165.1 Xiphophorus hellerii
ATGCCAAAAAGATGATTATCTTCAGAATGTAAACTGATTCAAATCTGTTTTTACAGCATATTCTGCTGATGCTGCCTTAGTTAAGTGAAAACCCAACAGTAGTCATACAAATAACATGAAATGTAATCCAGATGCCTGAAGGACATCCTTCCAACCAATTATACGCAATATAATCGTCATGAGAATGTCAAGCCATCATACTGCTTAGGAGTGAGACAGATTGTGTCCCGGTTATGAATCAATCCTAGAGCAAACATAAAAGTTAGTTAAAATTAGTTATTCACAGTCTTATAGTGGTAAGGGCAGAATTGCCACTCACCTAAGCCTTCCCACAGATTTTCTATATATTAGGTGTACATCTTTTAGATATTTGTCTCCCATATTGATTATTCACCGCAGTGCAGGAATCCATCAATATTGTAAAGTTAAGACTTCCCCCACACTGCTGGGTGCCTAGTTGAAGTGTGAAGCTGCTGATTAGAGAGTTATTCCAAGTAGTATACCCTGGAAGTTAGATGGTTGTCTGATGTTAACCCTTCCAGGTGGCTTTGCCGGTTGGCCAGCCTCCTTCTTCCTTTTATCCTCGTAGTACTGCTGTTCCAGGTCGAATCCTTGCACTGCTACATCCATCTGAGCGACTGTTGTGCTTCTTACTGGCAACTTCACGAACACGATCTCTCCTCTGCGTCCTTTTGTCACCTCACGCAGCACCTTCACATACCTCGCAGGGGAAACGGTCTGCTTAAGTGTGTGCCACAGCGGTTCCAACCTGCTTCCCTTGTCCAGCCGTCCTCTGGCTCTCTTCACCTGGGACTCTTCATCATCCATGTCCTCCAACACCAGCCTTTCATAGTTGCTCTGTGCTGAATCTGTTCCAACCATCGGGTCCGAGGTCACGCTGGTCAGCCACAACTTTTTGGCTCCCTCGTGGTTGGTGGTAGACAGCACGGTTGGCCAAACATCTTTCAGATACTCCTCATTGTTTTCGTCTGCGTTTTTACTCCTAATCACCAGCCTTAGATTCTTCAACTCGGCGTAAGCATCCTGTCCTGTATTAGTGGCAGGTAGCTGAGCTGACACCTCTGGTTGTCTCGCCGGGATCTGCTGTCCTGGCTCCGAAGACGTCGCCTGAGGTTCCTCTTCATCCGCCGACACTTCGTCCAGCTGCTGTTGAGTTTCCCTGGAGTACTTGTAGGCGGCTTTCTTCAGTCGTCGCAGCATCACATCGTACATAATTCCAATGTATGCGTTCCTGAAGTTGGTAGTCAGGGAATAGTGTGCTGTCAGGGTGGAGCAGGATGGTGTCATCAGGATGTTAGCCCATTCTCCGATTGTTGCTTCCACCTCGAGCTGCACCCGGTCTCCCAACCTGCTGGCCCATCCCGCCGGGATCTGGTACTCGGTTTGGCCGGCCTCTGGTACATACGTACGCCGTCCGTCCTTAGCCTGCACTGGACCCCATGTCACGTCTCTTGCCAGTCTTTCAGAAGATTTCTCGATGTCAAAGGTCTCCATTTCTTTCTTCTTACCCCGGTGCTGTCCTGTTCGGAGTGTCTTGTGCTCTGTCGGTGGTTGCTTCGGGTCGGAGAAGACACTGCCGTGATCACTTTCCTCTTCTTCTTCTCCAGGATGTTCGATCTCCGGTTGCTCCTCTTCGTCCTCCGAGTCGCTGATGTCCTCATACTGTTGTTGTCGAAGAGGTTCTCTCCCAGGGGAGTTCAGCGGTCGAATCTTAGCTGGTTTCATCGGTCCTTCTTCTTTCGGGACCGTCGGCTGCTCATTCTTGACTCTTCCCACATTGGGTTTTTTCGGTTCACTGCGGCTCTCTTCAAACGAGAACTCCTTAACGTATCTTGCTGCGGAGAACCCTGGTTCAACAGATGCCTCCTTTATCTTTATCCTGGGTGGCTGCACGGCCTTGGCTTTACCTTTCTGGGTGGTGTTTGAAACCTCACTCTGGGGAATTTTTAAGGGATATTTCTTGATTTCTTGTGATGGATGGCTAATGCGGCATTGCTCCTCCATCTCAGCCGCCAATTGCACCCCTCGCTCAGTGCGGAGTCGATGCAGACGGGGGTCCACCACCACCACCACCTCTTTGAACACGAAGAAATGACTGTTGGTCCTGGTTATATTCACCACTCCGCTCTCTGCAATCGACCTGGCGGTGTCCCTTGGTAAGTCCGGTGATCTCAGTTCCTGCACGCTCACCATTACTCTTCTCATGCTTTCGTTGCTGGCCATCACTAGGCCCCGCTCGAGTCCGTGCCACATCTTCTTCCGATATTCTTCTAGACTCTCTCCTTTTTGGTATACGCCAATCGGGACTAGGATTACAGCGCCATAAGGGAGACCGTAGCCTTTCATTATTATTACGTCTCCTCGAGTTGCTGGACTACAAGAGGCTTCCAGCAATCTTAAATCCGCTTTGTAACATTTTCCTGCCTGGTCCTTAAGGTTGCGACGGAAGTTTTTGTTGTGGATCTTGTATCTGTCATCGGTGAACACAACTAGTCCATCACCCTCAAGATCCCATATTCCTCCAATAAACTGATAAATCATGTGTCCGGATTGCAGCCTTATGCTGACGGCTCCTGGTGGTATTTCGGCTAATTCTCGGGCCATCCTCCAGGTGTCCGATTTCTGAGTCTTCTTTTTGGGGCGGTCGGGGCCCCGCTGCTCCTCGTCCGATTCCTCCCCGTCCTCGTCGGAACTGCTGGCCGCCGGGGTCTCTGTAGGTGGCAGTGGACGCCTTCTCTCCGTGCTGTGGACTCGGGGATGAAACCCGAGCTCCGGGTTCCGTTGAGGGGACCATTCCTTGGCTGCCTCCTCCCACTGCTCCTCTGTGAGTCCGCCGACGAGCGCTCCCTCGGGGTCGTCCTCATTGGCCGGTGCAGGTGGGATGTCCTCGTTCCGCGATGGACCCGGTGGAGCTGAGGGACCCTCATCGTTGTCGTCGCTGCCGCTGTCGCTGCTGTTACCGCCGTCGTTGTCGTCGCTGCCGCCCGTCAGGTCTATCAGAACCCTCGAAGGTTGCTCCCGCTGGTGAGTCGGTGTCGTGGCTCTGCTGGGCAGTCGGGACGGAGCCTCGGCCACCTCCGACCCTGCCTCTTCGAGGGCCCGCTCCTTCTTCTTGGTTTCCTTGAAGGTCAGGAGCCTCTGTAGGGCCTCCTTGCATTCTTTGTACTGACTCACCCCCCTAGCGAGATGGTTCACCAGGATCCCGTCGATGCCTGCTGCCAAAGTGGCGGTTTTCACTACTCTGTCGTACTTTTCAGAGGGGCTGTAGACAATCCGCAACTCGCCAGCCGTCCATCCTTCCAGGAGCTCGGCGAACCATTCCAGCCATTCTTTAACCTCCGGCTTCTTGGTAACTTTCACCGGGCATTTGACGACCCCCAGTCGGTGACCATTCCTAAGCCGGGAGCAGTAGTACATCTGAGTCTGTATCAAGTATTTCATTGTGTCCAGGGCAGTGTCCTGATTGTAGTGAGACTCAAAGAACATCTTCTTATTTGTCTCAATCCAGGATTCTAATCCATCACCGAGTAATATTAACATTACCGGTAAGTGTGACAATGTGGATTGGGAAAGAAGGGATTGACGAATCTTCCCGCCTTGGCCGATGTTGCTTGCCTCTTGTTCCATTGCTGGCTTTTGTAGGGGCTTCAGTCCCCCTCCTTCTTCGTCTTCACTCATAGTTGTCTTTGTCTTCGAGTCGCCTATCCCCCAAAGCCTCTCTTTGCGCTTTCGAGTAGGGATGGGTCCAGGCTGGGTTGGCTACTGGCTTCACTGTCTGGATCTGGTCATTCTATCCTCAGTAGAAGCTTTCCCTCACCTGTATGCTATACAGTTACTGCGAGGGTTGTGACTGATGGCCTTATCAGTCACCACTAACTCTCTTCCCTAAGAGTTAGCAACCCAAGTGAGCTATTCAGAGTCTCACATCTGTTTTTACTGACTTGGTGTCTTTGGGGCCCGCCTACTCAGTTGTGCGCCGCCCCACGTTGGGCGCCATGAAGGTTATCCTGCAATAGTCAGCCCCGCCCACTCCTCACTACTCCCCAGGGCTGCCTACTGACCAGTTCTCCGTCTAACAGGTCCGGAAAATCTCTGAGTCCTGGGTATTACCCTAAGAGTACTCTATAAGAGATAATCTATTTAAACTGGTAGCGAAAGTGACTCGTCTAGCTCTAACTACCTCCAATCCAGAAGTTATGACCCTTTACAGTTAAGAAACAATCAGCTGAGTAGCCCTCGCAGCTGCATAATTCCAATAACCACTTCTGTTAACGGTAGCCCACTTTCTAAATCATAACTTGCACTTGGAACCGGCTAGATTATGTTTAGTGACTTAGAGGTAAGTCCCAGGGTCATTATTTACTCTCACCAAAGGAAATTATGAAGCCTCCTATTTACTGGAATCATGTACATTAGTTTTACCTTGATTAAAAGAACTGGACAAAGATTAAATGACTCTATTAATTCCAATGTCCACCAACCTCATTAGAATTTTATAGTATAAATTTATTAAGCAAGCTTAAGCAGGGATATGCGACATACAAATCAATAATCAATTGTAAATAGTTCAAAAACAGTGTAATAAGATTTACATGTACAATCATACTACCCTATCTCCTTTCCCTAACTTTTAAGTCGCACGTTCTGAAATGGAATTTCAATGAGCAGATTCAACTCATACCCCGAAGATGGTGGATCTTTTGGCAACAGGAATTTCTTGCGTCTTTGGTTGAGGTCTTTGCCTGGTGTGGAAAAACCCTCCTCAGAAAGGAAGCAAAGCAGAAAGGGTCTGAATCCTTTTGCAAAACCCAGTTCTTTATCCCTGAGGGACCTTTGTCCTTCCTCCAAGTCTTGTTGCAGAGTTTGGGAATGCTAGGTTGAGACGAGACCAGCGGTCGAATAAAGAACCAGAGATGGGGCGATGGAACCCAGTCCTTTCTTAGCGGTGTGAAGTCCGAGCTTCCCCGTGGTTCTGAAGTGCAGTCCGTAGCTTAATCTGCTCCTCTGTGAGTTGTTTCTCCTTCTGCGCCGCCGGACTGGGAACGGTTGGTTCCTCTTTTCAGCCCCTTTTTATGCCTCTCCTCACCATGTGTGTGTATGGGAAGGTTTGGCCTACGTGACTTTCTGCACGGCTGCTGCGTCTCATGAAAAAGTCCCCCCCATTTCTCAACCTGCTTGCTGACCACAGTGGAATTTCCCGTCTTTCTCCTTTCTTCCTGTGCTCCTTGGCCATCTGTTCAGAACTGCTTGCGACATTTCCTGTTTTCAGGGCTGTACTGCACATTCGTCTTCTCTATATTCTATAACTCACTTTATCTATTAAAACTCAGTAAACACATTCAACTTGTTGTTAAATTGATTTCAGATGATTATAACTTCATATTCATTGACAATAAATCACATCTTTTCCTTGTTGTTAATCATTAACATAATCATTACATATTTAAATCATTACAGATCATTAATCAGAGATGCTTTGCAAAAAGTTATTGAGTGATTACTTATATTCATGTTAGACTTATATTCATGTTATTCAGACTTATTCAACTTAATTAACTTTTAATCAAACTACAGGATTACTTTATTTCTTCCAAGCCATTATGCATCTTTTTCTGCGTGTGCCTGGAAAGATCTCATACCCTTATGCCAGTTTTCTTGACAAGGCTAAATATCAGAACTGGTTATGATGGCCTTTGGCTAATTTCACTATCTGCAAATATAAGCTGTGCCCCAAGTTGATATTAAATACTAACTGTGTGCATATTTTAACAGAAAATAGCACTTTGAGGCACATAGCTCAGTGGATAAGCAGGCACACCATATGCAGAGGCCACAGTACTCAATGCAGTTGCTCCTGGTTTGCTGCATGTCTACCCTTCTCTCTGTTCATCTACTAATGAAAGCCACTAGTGCCACAAAAACGTAAAAAGAATATATAACACTTAAAATATGTTTTAAAAAGATTGCTATACAACTATGCAAAGATTTAAGTCACTCCCTCATTTCTTTGTACTTAATTTGCTTCAACTGAGTCAGACTTTGTTTTGAAGGATTTCTGATGGTTTCAATTTTTTCTTTGGAGTATTTCTGGCACTGGACTGAAAATCAAAGAAAAATTAGCAACACTAAATTAGTGTGATGTGCATGTATAAGACAACTTGGCATAGAACCGATTTCAAACTGGATCTCTGGGGAAATTACTTGAAGCCTGTCATTCTCTGACAGTGTAGTAAACACATCAGATTTGATCTTTTTCTACTTTAACTGTTTTCCTCCATCTCCCTTTAACATAACTTAGCTGGATGTTTCAGATGTTCTAGTAAAGTTTTTTACATAGCACCAAAAATGTCAACAAGCTAACAGTTTAGAAAAAAATACCTCTTGATAGGACTGTTTTCACATTGCTATTTTTCAAAAGCAGATTATCATCAAGATTAACATTCAAGGTATTGCGGTAACTCTCTTGGATTATTTTAAAGTTTCTGTTATTTTGAAGATCCCAACCTGTGTTAAATAAAAGGTTATTTTACAAGGAATGCGGTTCAGTGAGGAAAACCAGTTCTTAAAGGTGTAAAACTGAACATGAGGTGTTCACGTATACTACATGTCATCTGTTGATAAATCTGTAATAAAATAAGGACAGCAATCTGCATATTATAACAGTGGTACATAATCTTTCATTATTGAAGATATAACATTCATCTTGCATATCTAGCAGTCAGTGCCATTACAAACCAAAGCATAATTTACTATTCATAGGTAATAAGTGAAGTGTGTGATTTTTGATTATTTTTGTAAAATAAATCAATTAAAAGTGTTAAAGAAATGGTAACATAATGAGGAACGTTAACTAAATCCGTAAGTTCTTTTTTTTTTTTCCAGAAGTGTTCAGTGGTTAGTTTATTTAAAATTAGGCCTTCGTTAATTACATCAGTAAAAGCTATTTGTACAAGTCTGGCATACACTGCAAAGATTAACTACTTAATAAAATACCCTCACAGAATACAAAATGAATCCACAGGCACAGATAAGCCATTTTAAGCTGTTTACAAAACTGACTCTATGTGTAGGATATGGTGAGGAGGTTGGTGTTGCTCAGCAGGTGTCAACTAATCGCAAAGTAACCCCTTTTATCTTTGGCAAAATGCCCTGGAGCATAGCATCCAGCCTAAAATTACACACAAGAATTTTACATCTATTAACTTATAACCTTTCAGACATGCTTCCCCTGTCGCCTCGAAACTATCTTCAATTCCTTGTAATTTCTTATCATAATTGAATTTGGTTGTAAGGCGTAGCCTTTAATACTTGTATCTGCAGCTTTGATGATGTTTAAAAAAAATGACATTCGAAATTATCTCTGTGAAACGCATTTGATCTGTGAACTTTATTTTAAAGATATTTAAATAAAGGTAAGAGAATTAAAGCAATCAGACAAATCAGAGTAAAATCTCCAACTACAATTAACATCTTGTATTTTTAAAAATGAAAAAAAAAAAATGTGCAAGTAGGTTTGGAAACGTGTACATATCAGTTTCTATCATAGCACATACACAGGCTGTTTTAGCAGTGTGCATGCAGAGGAGGAAACTGAAATCCACATTAAAATCTCCCCCGACAGCCGCTGTGAGTAATCAAGATTTTATTATGCAAATCCAATAGAAATCTCAGATACCTCAGGGTCATCAAGCTAAAGGCTCCAGTTTCCCAGTCAAAACACACCTTCAGTTTGCATTTAATTATCTGGTCTGCCTTGACAAGAATAAACAACATAAAGTCTTAATTTGGTTTATTACCCATGATGCTCTGAGTAAAATGTGTGCACAACAATTGGACTAGTATTCTTACAGTTAAACAAATCCTCTTTTTAAATAGTGGAGAGACAGATTTTTAAAAAATGACGGAATAAACATACATTAAACTTTAAATAGGTCAAAATAAGGTTATAAACCTTTATCCTAATCCCACATGTCAAATATGCTTGGGCTCAAAGGTGCATGCTCAATACACAATTGTTGAAGCCATAAGCTGAGCCTCATCCAACTGCAAATAGTCAGGAGAGTTTCACAGGGAAATTACCTTTGTGTGTGTAATATTTAAAACAACATCAAATAAATTATTATTATTATTATTATTAATACAGCCAAGAATACGTTGGAAAACTAGCCAAGAGAATTTTATTAATAAAAATAAATAAATAAATATTTTAGCTAAAGCAATAAAAAGTCAGATTTCATTTACATTCAAATAGTCTGCACTGACTGGAAACACATAAGTCAATTAAACAAATGACAGATTGATTTTACCTGATGTGATTTTAGCCTGATGTGGCTAATGGGTAGAAAATAGGAAAATTCCTGTTGAGACAACTGGGTTTAGGAAACACAGGAGCCCGTGTTAGTCTGTCAATTGTTTTGGGCTAATGAAAGGAGGACAGGCCAGGCTTACACTCACAGGTTCAACCTTGGTTAAAACAAGTTTAGCTTCTGGATTTTGTCTCTATTCCAAGGTGTAATTTTAGAAAATAAGAGTAATGCTTTTACTGTTTTTTATTAAATCCCAGTGTTCACTGGGAAAATGTGTGCTGGGTAAATATTTCTTCTAGGTGAGAGTTCTTCATAAATATTAACGGTGGTGAAAAACAACTCGATTTAGCTCAAAATAAAAAACAAAATGCCTCCAGCTGCACAGAGATGAAGGGATTCATTTGAACTTCACCTTAAGTGTTGACAAAAGGTAAAAGATTTAGAGCATGAGTCTTCATTTAGAACTGCTGTGGGTCAGTATACCATGTTAGGTGGAGCACATAAACTCAACGTAGCACGTTACAATACATAAGCATGTTACATACAGATCTTCCATAGATATGTGAACATATTTTTGGTGCTAATGTAACCCCATAGCTTTAGACCTGCTCCTTCTCTGGTCACATCCAACTTCAGGTTGTCCCAGTCTGAATTTGGAAAACCAGGGGGAATTTGCTAGTTGCTATGCTCAATGAGCAGGCTAACTAAACAAGCAACACAAACAGCAGTTTTACTGGAGTTTAGGCCTTAATGAGTCAGAATAGAAGTGGGAGCAGAAAATGAACCAACAAATTTTAGCCAGGAGATCACTGTGTTATACCTGATTTCAGATGAACAAACTGACAGAAGACATGTCTTAAAACCTTTCAAGTTGTTTGCTTTATTAGATCTTAGTTAATACAAATAAATTGGGCTTTCTATAAGACATAACTGTATGTAGAAAATTGTTGCAATATCTCTGTCCTCTCCTCAGTGAGCTTACACAGTAAAATGAGAAAGATTGAATGATATTTGATGTTTGCCCAAAAACGAGCAGCTTATCATTTCCCCCCTCACAGACTGGCCTCTGTGCAAATAACTGTGACAAACTAAGGCAAATATCCACATTTGTTACTGTCACTTTGAGCTATATGACAATTAAGCCAAACTTGGCATACAGAGCAAGGGCAAAACCTGGATATTAATATGAAACAGCGAAACATCAGCAGCATGTTGAAGAGGAAATGATGAGGAAAGGAAGTGGAAGTAAAATGATGAGGAGGACGGGGAATAATCTAAATATGAGTTGAGAGAACACCTATCACTGTGTCCTTTGGTTATAAGTCTGTTCATCCATCAATCAAGCCACTCATCTTGATGGATAACTCAGCACGGACACAGAGACAGTAGCCTGTGGGGAGCCTTTAATAAGGCAGGAGTTCTGGGGACGCCACTGAATACTAATGAGGAGCAAAACTAATTCTCATTAGTTGGCCTGATGCCTTGCTGGAGCAGCTGAAGCATCGTGTCTGTGAGGTGAAACGCAAATTTGACATTTTGAGGGAGGCAGACTGGGAGAAACAAGTACAAGTGTTCCCCCAAGCTGATCCATTTTCTCCACGGTAACCGAGGTCAGACAAATTTAGCGCTCCGTGTTTGCGAAGGATCACTCAGCCTCTGTTAGGCTGTCATTTGTATTTGTGAGGGCACTCGTTTGTCTGAACATGAATTCGTGATTAAGGGGGTTATGGATTCATGTTGAATATTTCAGAATGAGGGAGTTTGTTCCAACAGTTGATCTTGATGGTTCAATCAAGAACCTGCTGCAGTTGAAATGAAAACCAAAGGAACTGTTTGGCTGTTCTTTGAGTGAAGCTTTGGAATAAATTATTTCTATGTTTCATGCTGAGAATAATAGAATCAAAATCGCCAAATCTGGCAGCTGCTAGTTTCTAGAAAAAAGTTATATAAAACTGACAAAGAACACCCCATTTGAGATTTAGTGAATAGGAAAGACAAGGATCGTTCATTCACAGTGCTATGGAAGTCTCAGTCAACACTGCAGAAAGGAACGGAGGCAAACAGAGCTGGGGGACATGAATAATTCAGCAGCTCTGCCACACAGAGCCCTGGAATCCCATCCTCCACATCTTCTACTTCACCAAACGGGATCCCACGAGACCAAGAATGGGATTGTAGCACAGCTCAGTCAGCATAGCGAGTGCATTCTGGTCCACACCTCTGTGAATGGAACCATAAAGCCTCATTATGTTGTGGAAAAAACTTACATTAATAAAGCAGAACCTTGTTTTAAATCATAATGATGATACTGCCAACTGAATGCAGATTAGCCAGTGTACTTTGCGATAAACCGGTGACCTGTTCAAGAGGATCGCACCATTTGTTCCCTTTACAACATGAATAGGCAGTTATGGAAAAACGACGGATAGACGGATGGACAGACAGATGAATAAATGGATGAATTCAGCACTTCATCCATCATTCTCAGTTATCATACACTGCACTGAAGAAGCAACTACCCTGAGAGAAAGTTTTCATAAATGTATTCTGGTAATTTCCTTAGAGTAAGCACATTTGGATGAGAACTGGTAGAAGCTTTGAATGCAAAATAAGTTTCAAAAGGAGACGCAGAAGAGCTTCGGAGTCTTTGGTTAAATGTGAAGATTGACAGACTGCCATTCAGATGGCCAAACAGTCGTATTGAATCTTCATATAGACTTTCTAACAGGGCAGTGTGGAGACTGTGAAGTAAAGTATTTCAAAATCTGATTAGCATCTGGTTTAAGCGTTCTTCATAAAATGACCCTGAGCATCCCTTAATGAGACTTTTATAAACAATGTTTATAAATGTTTTCAGTCAGAAGCTTCTTCAGAACCACAGTGATACTAACAGCTGTGGGAGATCCTTCCTGCCCACAGCCATCACTTTCCGCAACAACTCTTTGAAGAAACCATTTAAAATGAGAAATTTTAAATGGAATTAATACTTATTAATTCAATTCAATTTTCAATTGAACTGAATTGGTGGGACTATAGGTTTCAGGCCAGTACCCTTCCATAGGACCCATGTTTAAAGGTTAATGAGAAACAATGGTGGGTGGACTATACTAAAACATTGTACTCAAGTATAAGCAGCACTACTTACAACATATTTTTACTCAAGTAAAAAGTAGCTGTCCAAAAAATAATCAAGTTACAATAACAAAAAGTATATGGTTAAAAAAAATCATTTAATGCTTAATAATTATATCATCAGGCAAACCATAGTTATGTGTAAATTTTGGATGGTTGGTATTGGAGTTGGAAATAGGATTGGAAGGGTTAGACTGGGAACCCTCAAAGCTAGTGGGAGTGCAACTGGTTACTGCCTAACTCTGATGAGAAACCACATCCAGATTTGATTTGTTTGTTTCAATCCAATTTGAAGAAATGAGTCTGGGGAATATTTTTAATTACAAGTTTCTAAATGTTTGCTTGTTTCTGTATTGTTATGTAGAAGATGTAGTGAATTTCTCAAGGTGCTCTTTGCATTTCAGTACATACAGAAAACAAACCAGGCTAAGATACAAAGTTAATTAAAAATGAACAAAGACTTTTTTTTGAACAGAGTAATATGTCATTCTCTATTATTCATGGAAAGTTAAACTCTACTGTCCTATAAACTCGTATGTGTAAACTGAATGAAACACAAACTGAGGCTTAATCACAGCGCGGGGAAGCAAGCTTGAAACTCACTTTTCCGACTTCAATATTTCTTTGCAGCTCTCGTGGGACAGCAAGTGGTCTGCTAGGATACACTTCAAAGCAATTTATATATATTCCTCAGTTGCTTTTATTTGTTCTTTAGAACAGATTTATTATCATCTGAAGATGAATTTTCACCACTGTCATTTCCAGGAGCCCAATTACCCTAAATAAACAGACCTGTTGCTGAGGCACTACCACTGAGAATATTGGTAGCTATCAATGTTTCTGACTGATGGAGATTTACCAACTCAGTATGGGATAAATAGTATTGAAAGGGAAAATATGGATTGTTCATCTGATTGATTTTCACTGTTTTCATTCTTTAGTAGAACATAGAACACTAAAGTAATCATTTGTTCTACTTCCCTGTTTGGGAGTTTTGAAGACTGCTTTCTAAACAACTGCACCTCTGATGAAGAACACCAGGAAGACACATACGTATGTGCAGCAAAGGAGCATCAGGTAAATTCACAACAAGGTCTCAACGATGACAAATACATGTGTGTAAGTTAGTAGAAAATTCTTATTGCTTTATCTTTTCACACACTTAACATCTTGAAAGAAAATATGTTGTTGCTGGAAAGAATTTTGTTTTAATGCCTATTAATTATCTATTTTAATTAAAAAATATTCAGCATATATATCATGAATTAAAGTCAGAATTCTGACTTTCTGACTTTAATCTCAGAATTCTTTTTTTTTTTTTCGGTGGCCCTAATCCTCTTCCATAGAGAACATCTGCTTTTGCGCCTTCAACTCCACTGATCAGCGAGAAAAGCTATGAACCAATGGAAAAAGTTCTCAGGCTTATAAGTATTCACAAAGTAATAAGGTTGGCCGACATAGAACGGCTTTGCGTTCTCAATTGTTTTGAGAATACCACACCATACTAATACCATACTAATACCACACATCAACAGGTTTGGCTTCAATGTCAGGAGAAAGTAGATTGTGAAATATTTGGGGGCCTAGGTGATATAGCTGCCTCAGAGGTGCTACAATATGAAGGAAAATAAATTATTCAACTCTGCAGTAGTGTAGCGGAACTTTTCTATGCTTTTAAATCTAATCAAAGCAAACTAATTGGCTAAAAGGAAGTTTGTCAGAGAAGAAACGACTGGTATGTCATGTGATTGTGAGCAAAGGAAATGCAATGAAGGAACGTAGAAGAATGTATAACTGACCAAATAACTATGTGAGGTAAGGATATTCTAAACAGACACTCAGGCTTTTGCTGATTACTTCAAATTTAGATTCCTTATTATAGCTGAAGATGCCAACAGTACAAAAGTTCCATATCTATTGATAGTATACCAATCTGATTCATTTATTACTACATTTTTGTTGTCAGTTTGTGGTTAAATAAAATGTCAAATAGAAAAACGGCCTTCAGAACCAGCTTTGACATTCATTTGTCATTTATATTGTGGAATAGAAGTCTGATGTCACCTTTTATGACAGAAGCTGCATATCATTTAGACATGTTGCGACTGCCGATTGCAACCAGGGAGCTCAATATAATAGGCTTGTGAAGATAATTTCAATGAAATCCTCTTTGAGATTTAAAGGAACTTAAGGTCTTGGTGCTGGTGGTCACAGAGCATCATAAGACATAAGTGTAATTGATCCAGCAGGGAAGCCACAACTCAGTTGCAATTCTGCAGCACAGTACGTGTTTGTCAGGTCCAAGATGAATTGTACAGGTGTTGAGACAGCTACAACAATGAGGGAGCCAGTGTTAGGTAATTCAAGACATAATAGTTTAATAGAAGATTTGCTACAAATCATTATCCATGACCAAAAAGGGAAAACAATCATTCAGAATATATGATGGCTATTACACAATATAAACATGCACAAGCTTATACGCACTGAATATTCAGTGAACTAAATTATAAACCTATGTTTGCTCATTTTTGTCCTCCATTCAAACTTAAAATACTTTCTTGGAAAACACCACTTACCTCTTGATGTCAAATTTTTGTCCAATTAAAAGAAGAGAACAGTTTTGTTATTGCTTCTTTAACAAAGAAAGTATATTTTTTGTTTAAGAATAAAAATAGAACAAACTTATTTAAAAACTATTTGGTTTGTTATGCTTTCTTATGGCTTCACAAATTAATACTTTGACTATGCACTGCAGAATGTTAGTTGTAGTTTATGATGTATGAGGGTTTTGGTGTGCTGAAACTAACAAACTTAAAGATAAACCTAAATGACATCTGACTATTACTGCATTTTTTTTGCACTATTTGATGATAATAAAGCGTTATTATTTTTGTTCTGGTGCTCCAGTAGATTTACAGATGCACCGAAACCACAGAAAATAAATATGTTGGATTTTTTTCTTTGAGAGAGTTCTTGCAGGCAAAATATGTTTGACTCATCTGTTGTTTAGTCGTAGGAGGTTAGTGGTTTGAAATCCCAACAGAATTTGATTTTTTCCTTGTACAGATCTTTGGCAGAATTAAGAAGGGGTCTGTTGCATTTGATAGTTTTCCATTTTTACAGATTGACTGACTTTTTTGCAATTTGCAGACCTCACTTTTTCATCCACATACACAACAGACATCCCTATCTCCCACATGCTGCCTTGCTTTACTGTTTTCAATCACTGAGATGGGCATTATGGTGGAGCTCATTTTTACAGCTGCCCAGCTGTAATACGGAGGTTTATTACAACAGTATAAAGATTAAACTGAGTTTTATTGATCAAAGGCTCAATGAAGTCAACAGTCACCAGAAGGGAAATAGAGACTCTTCTAAGAGGGGAAGTGTGTGTCTGTGTGTAGGGGTGTGTGGGGTGGGGCAATCTGTAATGGTCTTGAATATTTAGATCTCTTGCAAGCCAAAGATATGAGGGTGAAAGAACTATGTTTTTGGTTTTGAGCATGTTATTGACGTGCAGAATTGTTTTTTCAAATAAACAACTGACAACCCTCCTACATGATTTCTTGGCCTCTTTTGTTGTGTGCCTATTGAACAACACCCACATGTCAGGATCATGTGTGGCTTAAAGAAAAAAAAACCTTTCAAGACAAATCAATTTGTGCATGCTCACCAGCAAAAGGAGTCATCTTCACTGACAGTACACAGTATCATCTAGGACTAAAAGAAAAACATTATTCCAACCCACACAACATCATCTGGATGGTTCTCTTTAAAATATATTTATCATATTAAAGAATTCATTAAAATCCAATATATTTTTCCTAAAGAGACTCTACATGTATTGCTTTCTGTTCTGGTTATTTGCTATAATAGAGATACTTTTCTTAATACACAACAAATACAATGCCTTGCAAAAGTATTTTCATTTTCTACATATTTTGACATTTTGTCAAATTCCAATCACACATTTTAATGTATTTGAACAGGAATTTAAGTATCAAACAAGCAGAAAGTTTTTATGATGTAAAGCACTTTGAACTGCTTTGTTGCTGAAATCTTATACCTAAATAAGACGATTGAGTGATAAAGTACAGGGCCGGCCCAAGGCATAAGCAAACTAAGCAGGGCGCAGGACCACCATTTAAACTTTAAATGAGTTGATTCTCAAGGTTGGCTTTGTATATTTCTGAGGTATTTTTGGCTTCAAAACGCCGTGTTTGATAACATTTGACAAGAGTAATTTAAACTTGTCAATGTTTGATATTGTCTAGCAAAATGTTTTTACATCAGGCTACATGGCTACTGCATTAACATAACGACGAGCTGCTCTGAGCTGGAGTTGGTGATATGTTGTTTGCTGCGGATCATTTATGCGGCTAAAACAAACAACATTTTTACATGAAGTTATAAAGTATGTGAAACTTCTGTTAAAATAATTTGAAGGCTCAGAATCAGTCCAGTACCAGTACAGGTACCGGTCCACATTCTCAGGGGAGAAAAACTCACCTGGTATATATAAATTACATTTTTGGCTATTGGAATATCGCTTAAGAGAAATTAATTTAATCAAAGAATGTCATGAATATGTGTGTAGGGCTGCACAGATTGCAATTTTCTGGGTGATCCCTGGTTACGGATCTTTAAAAAGCCTGACCTGCTGATTTTGATTTTGCCCGATATCAATTTTTTTTGTCTGAAATGTCGCTAAATATAGCAAGAAAGTCCCTGAGTTGGCAACAGTGTGGTGAATATTGTTAACTGCAAATGTGCAGACCTGACCTGGTGGGCCGGTCTGTCAGTCAAGCCTCTCACTGCAGAGCAGAAGAGGACAGAGACTGATTTTTAAATCTTTGCTGATGAAGATAAGATTAGGGGATAAGATGGACTTCACATGTAAGTATCGGCCAATCACAATCCCACAAAATCTGGCGATAAATGTATTCTATATTATACATGCATAGGATATCCTGAAAGCGGCAGCAAATGATTTAAAACTGGCACATAGTTTGACCTTCCAGCCAATGACTCTAAAGAGGCAGAGACATAATAGACTGGTTTAGATCATGTGTTAAACTGGCTCTGTAACGTAAGCGGTGCTCAAATGTTGCCATCTTTGATCAGATCTGAATGATCTTAAGCTAATTTGGAATAATTAAAATTACACTCACTAGAAGTGTTAGACATATACTCCAAAAGCCTTACACCTGTAACTGCAGCAGAAGGCTGTTCTACGAAGTGCTAACTCAAGTGGGCTGAATAAAAACGCTCTCCAGACAGCCGTTTTATTTTTCTTTCTGTTTGATGAAATTTTACTTCCATCTTACAATTTTTATACCACTTTATGTTGGTGTACCATATTAAGCTTGTCCATGGCACGGCAGAGCAATAAAAATACATGGAGTGAGACACTGCTTTTTCAAGAGACCACACATTATCTCTTTTTTTTCATCAGTCTGTTTCTGATGGTGGGCACTGTATGTCTCTGTGTTATGTGAACAAAGAGTGACTCACATTGAATGGGAAGTCAATGTAAAGTCAATGACTGGCCTGAGTACCAGAGAGAATGAAAAATTATCTTTAATAAGTGCAATTAATAGGGTTTTCTAAAAGGTTTTTTTTTTGTTTTTTTTAGAAATCATGATCTGATTCTGTGGCAGTGAAACATAATCAAAAGTGGCACACAACAATGAGAGCAGATGGAGGAGGACAGAAAGGCAGTAACACTCCTCTGTGTGACTGCAGAAAAGCCAAGATATGACGGTCCCTTCCAGGGTTCTGTTAATCAGCGTCGTCCGAGGTGATATTGTCTGCTACCATAAGCAACTACTGAAGAGGATGTAATGTTCTTTGGTCAACAGGAAAAATTGAGGGGAATTGTGATGCCGGTTCACCTCTTTCTCTGAATTAGAGGACTTGTTCAGATCAGGTTGTTCTGGAAAACACTGTGGCTCTGAATTACGTCAATAAGAAACTAATGAAGGGGTTCCAAGGAAAGAAAACCTAAAAATGGGCTGTAAAATTTCTGCTTACCATTGAGAAAGTATGTTTTTTTCCTCATATCCTGTTAAACCTTTACAATTACTTAATTTATTGCCATGGAAACATACTTAATTTTTTAAATTGTAGTTCTGCTGTCTGCAAAAAACTTGAAAGATGGGAATAATTTTTCTACATTTTCTTACCAAAACCACACAGCTATGCTACCTTCTCTAAAACTCCTTATTCCCGTGTTGGATTTAATCTAAAATATGTCTATCTTTTTTTTTTTTTTTTTTTTGCAATGTTTTGTTTTCATTCAAACAAAACATGTTGAAATGTTGGACTCAGAAGTGATACTTTCTTTCCACTATCATTTGTGAACAGACCACAGGGGACAAAATAAGCAGCAAAGCCAAGGATTTATGAGGCAGCAGACCATGGAGGAATAATGACATGACTTCTGCTTGAGCAACGCCTGATGGATAGATTTGTACCAGCTGTCCATGGCTTAATTGCTGTTCAGTGAAATTTTTGAGAACAACTAGAGAAGCTAGAGAAGAAATTATTTGTGTATATTGTTCGTAGCGTTCATGCATGTTGTTGGTTTCTTTCTCACACTTTCATGATTTGCGCATCAAGTGACATAAAATGTTAATGTTAAATGTCAAAACGTCATATATGGTGATATTTTCTGGCTCAGACTGAAAGGAATTTAAATTCCAACACACTCAATTTTCGGATGTTTCTATATTTATTCCTAATTAAAGTTCTTGGTTAGATTGTTCCACAGTAATGCTGAAGGACTTATGAAGAGAAAAGGTTAATATACAGTAAAACCCTTGATATTAATGGTGGTTAGGGACCACAGCCACCAATGAATTGCTGTGGAATGTGTGGAATCCACGAATACTTGAAACCGCCACTAAAAACACTTATAGCTGCCCAAATACAGCTATAAGTATTTATACTTATACTTACAGCTGTATAAGTATACAGCTATAAGCTGTATATTTGGGTATTAATGCACCCGAATATGCATTAATATGCACAGTGAAAACAGTCTTAGCATTACCGCAGAAATTAATATCGACAGTCTTCCTTATATCAACTCTTTTGGAACAGCCAATCAACTCCAAGGAAAATTAATGGCCAATCCTGGATTGGCTACTTTGCAACCACCAACCAATAATGTATGTAGTTTATACTGTATATGCTGTACAAGAAATTATAGGAAAGGCAGTTTTTTTTCTGCAAATACTTTAGTTTAGAGTGATATTCCACAGAAACAAAGAATCTAATAAATCGTCAGTTGTTTGACGTGTTGACCTCACTGACTGATGCACACTCTTACCATTCCAACAAATAATTCAGTTATGCAGAAACATGCTCATAAGCAAGGTTGGCTCTTTAGGTTGTATTTTGCTCTACTACAACCACAAGCAAATATATTTGTCATGTAGAAATAAAATCTCTTGCAAAATTAGTGGTCTGTAATGCTGGTATTATTTTGAACAGTGCGTTATTTCTTTCTGTTTCTATGTTCTGCTGGGTTGACTGGGTGTGACGATTGGAGGAGCATGCAAATGTTTACACCTCTGTTGCTTATGGCCAGAGACTTTGCCAGAAGCAACAAGTGTATCTTTACAAAAAACATACAAAAGTACTGTGTATATGTGCAAGTTTGATGATGTCCTGTTAAATCAACATAATCATTTATTATCAGTTTTCTTGGAAAAGTAAGTGTACACTCTGTTTCTTAATGGTGTACATATTATAAGGTCTGAAAATAATTATTGGCTTTTTATGTGAATCACAATTTTCTTCTGACATAATCTCCAAGCACAACCAGAGGCCTCTGTCACACTACACCAGCAACCCTTTTTTCTTAAAATTAAGGTCTCCTAACTCACCAATTTCCCCCTCCTGCAGTTTGCTCACACACTTGATGCTTATATTTTCCCTGAAAAGTTGCAGTGCAGCTGAGGTCTGAGTAATGAATACTGATCTGTTAAGCAGCCTCGGTACCCTTCACCTTTCAGCTAAACTGTCCTTGCTCAGCCCATTTGAAAGCAGTCTGCTCTGTCAATTATCATCTGATTTAAGTGTTTGGCCGTGACTCTTAACTGAACAATGTTATACAGTAGCACTTTGAACAACAAATAATAAGTGCTCTAACAAAAGAAAATGTAAAAACATTGGTTGTACTTCACACTAGTGTGATTGCATTGAGCTTTTAACTGGGTTCAGGTAGAGTTCTTGAGAACAACATCATCAAAACATCTATGGAAATATGTTCCTCAGTTATAAAAGCAAATATGTCAGATCATAAACACTATTCACATCTGTAGTGAAAAAAAATCTTTTCAATAAGGGGGGTTGTAGTAGAATGTATTATAAGTTGCATATTCAGATAGACAGCATATGAAATACATCATTAGTCTGACAGTCCCCCCTTTTGTGCATCTGCCAGCTCAGTGACATTAATCCATTACTCAGTTTCTGAATGTCACTCTCTGTTTTGCAAGATTGAAATTTTCCAGGCCTCGAAAATCTAATACCCTCCTCGTTAATGACAGAATGGTTAGTGGAGATGATTGGATTTCTTTCAATGAGCTCTGCGCGTTCCAAGAAAAATCAATAGCAATTTGAAAATTTGGTCTCAGACCAATTGGGCTTCTTAGAAAGCGAGCCTGATTTGAAATGGCCTTTCTTGGAAAATTTTTTTAAAAAAGCCAAATGAAGTGGTTATAAGTGTTGGCAGTTAAGATCTGTGGATGAGCAAAGTCCAACTATTAAATAAAATCTGGGCAGGATTGAAATCAGGATAAGTTTTGCATCATTTGGTCACATATTTGATACTTCAACCTTTTTCTTTGCTAGACAAGACTTGCAGAAATAAAAAGTCCCTAGTGAAATTTTATGATGAAGAAAACACAGTTAATTTTGACTTAAATTAAGAAAATGATGAAAGTGTAGCTGATACAAGACTAGATACCAAAACTACCAAAGCATCAAATTTCAAAGAAACTGCAACACTATTTCTCAAATCTGAGACACGGCAGCAGGCTTTTTGTTGATTGATTAATTGTGTCATTTATATTTATTTTCACATAACACATTCAAATCATGTGTGACAGTTCTAGTCATCAAATTTTAAAAGCTGCATCTAACAAATAACTTTTGCTCAAAATGACAAAAATGGTTAAGTGACAGAATGAGTGCATAGTTATTTTTTTGTCATTTAAAAAGCTATTTGAATAAAAACGGAGATTCATACACTGATATTTAACTTTATGGTGCTTTTTTACATAGTTTTTATAACTATAATTTACCAGAGGCTTGAGAAAAGACTTGAACTCTATTTGAAATTACAAGAGGTGAGGACAGAAAGATCAGCTGTGGCAGTATTATGTGTACTTTTCTCTGTCTTTTGCATAATAATTAATCAAAAAGGTCAAGGAGATCATTAATTACGCGGCAGAAGGTTAATGGATTTTATTTCTAACAGGGTTGAGAAAATGAGGAAGTTTGGGCATGAAATGAAGTTGTTGAACATGATGTGGACAGAAAAAAATGAGGAAAAGGAGAATAAAAAAAAAATCACTTATATACAAGGTCATGTTTCTGCACCATCATTAAATTTTGGCTGCTAATCAAGTCATTTTCTGCAGACCTTTACAACATGGACCAAATCCAATTCCTTTCACTTTTTGGGAGTTTGGAGGTAACTTGTGCAGGCAAAAGCCTTTCATATTCACACCGAACTGCAAAACAATCACTTCCATAAAACTGTTTTGGGATTTTGTAGAGAAGGCCTTCAGGCTCAGATATGAGACAACAACATTTAGGTTTGATGACTGAGATAAAGTGTTCTTCATTAAAACACATTAGAATAACACAGTTATGCAAAACATACACAGCATACTTTCCTGCCCATTTTTATTGTATAATAGAAAAGCGAGATACTCACATTTCCATAACTTCATTTTAATTCATGGTTAAAAGTGAAAACAAACAACTGGGTGAAAATAAAAGCAGATGTTTTTGGCGGCGTCCTTGACTGTTTTACTGCAGACTCCCCCTTCAGTTAGAGTTATTTAAAATGGAAATCATATTCCTTTTTCACCCAACAGACTATAACATCTGAGATTGGAATTTGGACACTTCTGCAACAAAATGCATAAAAAATTTAGAGAAGGTCTATTTATTTATTTAAGACCTTTATGAACTTGTTTTCCTGCTAACATCTATTTGAATCTGACAAACACATTTAAAATCTATAAATCTCACTGCATGTAATGAATATTGATAGCCTAAATAAATAAAAAAAACCAAGATAGAAGACTGTTTTGGGTGAGTTTCACCCGGCTAAATTTCCCAGGAATATTCACTTTCCTCAGAAGAAAAGCCTTTTTCAATTCAGTTTCGCAATAAATGGGTTTTTAATCCTTTCATCTCAAGTAAAATTACCATGAAGTGATCTGAGTTAAATTAAGTTCAACAGAGGATCTTTTTTGGTACATTTTACACCAAGAGTATTTTTTCTGAGGTTAATGAAACCTCAGAAAACTTAGTCTCTTTGAATAAGTGCTTTAAATTCACTGTACGAACTCAGATCCTCTCTGACCTGCAATGCTGGCACAACAGTAGATAGCTCACTAACAAAATCAAAGAAAAACCGAGCAAGAGTAAGAGGTACGGTTTTAACATGCATAATAAATAGCTTATCAGCAAGGCACTCCCTGCAGCATACCAAGCTGCTACTTTTTATTTCTGTAGACATATTTTCCCAGTTCATTAAGAAAGAAACATGCTTTTGTGTAATAAATGTCTTCTGTATGGATATTATCCTCACAATGTGGAATGCACCAGAAGTGACTGACCTAATGCAATTATGCTGGATTCACCAGATTATTTAATGAAATGGGATTTTGAAAACAGATCCAAATCAGATAGACAGAAAAAAGTAACTTCATTTAGATGATGTGATTGATGCATACACTGTTGTGAACTAATTCAAACAGGACATGTAATATAGTGTGACATCATTTCAAGCAGCATGGTGGTTGTCAACAAAGCTGGTTTGGTTCCATGTCTGAATGTAAGAAGGAAAAATAGAGAGATTCAATCTTCAGTCTTATACATTTAGAGTTTCAATGAATCTTTTTCACTAAAACTTTTTTGTTTCACTTTCAATCCAAAATTTTTTACTACATTTACTTTAGAGTCAGTGTTAATATTTTGAGTTTCATTTTAATATTTCATCATTCTAGCCTTGTACTCTATATGTAGTTTGTGCTAATGCTAGGAACATCATTCTTCAACCAGAAAATTGCAGGGGGGCGGCTGTCGGATTTTCTGCAGAAGCAAAGAAAATACTGAGTGAAAATAAATATTTGTATCTACAGTAATTTCTTTAGTAATAAATGTGTCTACAACCTTTTAAGGCTAAACATACAAGAGTATGTATAGCCTTAAAAAATGGCTATGAAATACTCAAGATGTCCAGGAATACTCAAGATGTCATTATTCTGGTGGAGAGCAGAATATGGGTTTGTCGTGGACTGAATTCATTGTTGCTCACAGAGAGTCTGCGAAGGGAGTGGGAGCCTGAATTGCTTTCAAAATTGAAAATGGGTGAAACCTGAAGGGCTTAAAGCAAAATGAAAAAGATAAAAACTGAACCTTATAGATAGCTTAAAGTCAATTTCTGTGAGATCATTATCCATTTATCATTGGAGTACAGAAAAGACAAAGTGTTTATTAGACTGGTTTTTCCTTTGTTTTCAAAGTTAGAAATGATTTGAATGCAGGGTGTCCTCAGAGTTTCATTCTAGGAGCACACTTAAAGTCAAACGGAGTTTGTGAGGCAATCCAAGAACTTTTGAACTAGCTCAGCAACTTTCAAAACACTTGATCGAACACTTGATTTGAACACTGCATCAAAATAAGTTGGTGGTTTAGACATAAAACAGTGTTATTTCTCTTGTAGGATTATTGCTGCTTCACACACCCTGAGACATCTATTCTGCGACTCTGGCAGCATCTGAGTTGAAAATATTGTCAACACAAGACAAAAAGAATGACAGGAAAGATGGACGAGGCTTTGAAAGCAAATGGTGGCTGAAGGCAGGTGGGTAACATCAAACAGACGTGCTGATCTGAATTTTAATGCATAAATCACAGATATAGTTTTTTGGTCACAAAGAACTGCCCCAGATATCTGTTGAAAAGCCCTGCATCAAACACAGCAACACACCCTGATATGAGAATTACATATTTTACTTACAATATAAGCACTATTAACTGTGTTTGCTTGTGATTTTGTTTTTATAATGCCTTCTCTCAGTTTCTGTGATTATTGGAACTTTTTTTTTATTCACTTATTGTCAGAGAATTTCAGCTGAGATTGGTGGGAGAGAAAAGGTTTCCTCCTCTTGCTGCAGCTGAGTTGCTTCACCCAAAAAGTCAGGATTTAATCCAGACGTTTTTGTCACCATTATTGCGCATAATAAGGACAAAAAAGCTCAGAAGATTTCATTTTCAAAAGACCCAAAACAAGTAAAATTCATCCCTCCACTAGCAATGCCAGGTTGTGACAGACAGTGTGACAGGTTTGATGAACGACCTATGCATGCACACAATGGAGGCAATTTAGAGACACCAATTAACCTAAAAGTCATGTTTTTGATATGGAAGCTATGGAGACTATGGAGAGAGCCCTGTCACAGTTTATTGCGTTTATGACACAATGAGTCACCAGAATTTCTCAGTTCAACAGCAGATGTTTCGCAGACAGAATAAGTATAGCCTTAAGAGCGTTATTATGACTAACTCAGATTTCAACAGATTTTAGATTTCAAGTAAAAGGGCTGATCACAGTTTTTGATTAGCTAACATTAAAAACCCCAGCTGCCAGAAAACTGATTATTATATTTAATTTCTGTTTTGGATTAATAAAACAGAAACACTACTTCCAATAAAGACTTTTCACGTCTAAATGTGAGTGCATGCATTCGAAATGGAAAATATGCCTTTTAACTGCTTCAAAATTTTACCCAGCTGCTTTCACTTGCAGCGCATTCACAGATGTGAATAATTATTTATTTAGAGAAGTGTTGATTTCTCCAGCTACGTAGAGCTGCACAGCAAGGTGCCGCATCAGTTGCAGAGTGAGGATGGAGTAGCGTAGGAGGAAGCGCATTGGACGGCGGGGGGGCGGTCACATGACAGTGACAGCATGTGCGCTTTAAAAGAAAGGAAAATAGAGTTGGGCATCAGATGAGGATCGGAGGCGACATCTGCAAACTAACTGCGCCTCATTTCTCTGCTGCTGCTCTTATCTGCTTTTTAAATGCTTTTTTTTTTTTTTTTTTTACACAAACACGGCTGAAAGAACTAAACTATTCAGTTTCTGCAGAATAAAGGCACAGCCCTTCACTGCGCTCGTCTTGATCACAATAGAGGGGAAGAGCGTCCAATCACAGATTCACTCTTTCTAAAAGGTAAGAGGTTTTAACTTTTTTTTTTTTTTACCGCAATTTTGCGGAACATTTAGCGCTTTTCTGTAATTGCGAATGAATTATTTGAGGTCATGTTGAAGAATTTATGAAACAACCTATTTCACACAGTATTCTTCGTAAATATTAATATCATGCGTGCTGTAGCTCAATGTGTGCGGCTGCTTTAGAAAGCTCAGAGAAATTATACCACAGTGTGCAGAATCAGGAATGTTTTGACTCACTAGTACGACCCAGTTACGTTTACTGCAGCAGCATTTGAAATATTAGTGTTTGATATCTAATTAATTTGCTTTGTAGACGTGAGATTAACGTGCCCTCTGAAATCAGAAAATAATTGGGTGCAATTAGGAAATTGTTGTCTTTTAAACTCTGCAACATGCTGCAGGAAATGAATCCTTATGGAAACATATATTATGTTGGCTAAGTTGGTGTTTGGAATTAATTAGGGGAAATGTTGAAGAAAAGGAACTGCAGGTTTTTATTTATTTTACTCTTCTTGTGACTTTCCCTCCTTAAGTTAAACTTTCTTTTTTTCAAAAATGCTTTTTGTAATTATTGTTCAGGTATGAATAATGAAGTCAGAAATCCATGAGTCGGAGCATCTCCTGTTGATCATATAGCAGAGGACTTTAAAACACCTTTTTTTCCATTTCTGATTTCTTTTAAAACAAAGCAGCATTGTCATTTTGAACTTGTTGCTGACCAAGGCACTACCAATCTTGTTTAGGTTATGTGATACCTCACAACAGATTCCTCTTGAGACAGAAAATATTGAAATCACTGTGGAAGCATTTGCAGAATATGACTGTTGGAACTGGTTAATGTGGATGGTTATACATTTTTTGGTTAACTGTGTCATATTTACTTTCAACCCAATTAATTATTTTCTTGCCCGATGAAGGATATTTGGTCTGGTCAAATTGTAATGAGGCAGAGGGTAAACACGTTAGACCTTTTAGATCCAATGTATTGGTAACTTTATTCAGTGCTATAAAAAAGTATTTTCCAACTTGCAGTATTATTCGCCCTTCGATTTTTTTTTGTCTACCAGTGTTTATTTCTTGGTATTTATTGATGATGACTGTACTAATAGTAAATATTTACAATAAAATGGGTTTTAATTAAGGTCACGGTAAGAATCTCGGGAATATCTCCAGTTCGTAGAGTATGTATTTAAAGTTGCATATCTAAGAAAATAATTGATTTATTAGTTGTGCTTTAAGGAGCCTTCACAGTGGTAGTGAAATTAAACCTTCTGCCACCCCCTCAAAAAAAAAAACATCAGCCACACAAGTATGTAGACAACAGTGAGTGTTCCTGCAATAAACATTGCTCACCTAGAGGAGTTCAAATGGATTTTGTTTGTAAGTCTTTGGCAATTTTACATCTGAAGTGACAATGATTCTGCTTGGTGAAATGTTTAATATGTAGCTTAAGATGTCAAGTTTCCTGAGGCCTGTCACAGACAGCAGGGATGACAATAATCCTCAACCAACATACCAACTCTGATAAAAGTGCTTCACTGTCTATAGCATGAAACCTTGAAAACTTTCCATAAGGCTAAAATAGACGTTTATTCTGAACCATCCTCCCACATTTGTGACTAAAACACCCTGGATGAACAGATATTGTAAATAAGGAACTTATAACAATTGAAAATAATTTATTTGGTCAAAGGTACATTCAGAATTAACCTGGTAAAACCAGCCCCTTGTTCTACTCTTTGCTTCGTACAGAAGGCCTTGACTCTCGGCTAATGAGAAACGATTGATATTTTTCCGGATAAACGTGGCGAGCTGAATGATATTGGTTTGAAGCTTTTACATTCAAGGACAACAGTCTGTCAAAGCAAAACTGTTAAAGTAACACATTGCTTTGTGCTTTGATGTTTAAAACCACCACAGACTGGAAGGTTAGGAATGTGTTCAATGACTTGCAGAGGCCAAACCCAGAAAATTATTTTTGATGAATTGGGGAGAAAGAATGCCAGTTGTTTCTGACTGACTGGAGAGCTTCCTGAAATATTCATGAGCAATGCCTTTTTTCTTGTCTTTTGCTTTTCAATGGCATTTGTTGTGATGACACAGTAAACATGCCCAGGAGCC
Source organism: Xiphophorus hellerii (assembly GCF_003331165.1). NCBI lineage: Eukaryota > Metazoa > Chordata > Actinopteri > Cyprinodontiformes > Poeciliidae > Xiphophorus > Xiphophorus hellerii. The sequence continues at coordinate 502,238 of NC_045691.1, forward strand.
ATGCCAAAGCCTGCCTACAAATTACATAAGCACATTTGATTTTAATTACTGATTAAACAGATATCGCAAGAAAAAGAGATCCTAAAGCGTGTTCAGTTTTGGTTCCCATTTCTTATTTATTTTATGCATTAAAGACAATGTCTTTATAACAAAATATTGCTTGTAAATCATTTTTTATTTTACCTGATTTAAAGCAGAGCAAAAGCTGCAGATTTTCAATTTAAATGTAAAAATCATATGCTTCATGGTCTGGGGGCATTGAACACATTATCATGTTAGGCACAGCCTGTCAGATGCAGTAAATCTCTGACCATGAGTCTGTTCTTATGACCAACAAGTGACCTACCTCGAATCACACATCCGCACACAAATCGTGCTCATGTGCCTCCCTGCAAATTCACAAGTGTCAATTTGATTCTCAGTTTGACTCATGCCACGCTGAATCAAACAAATCTCTCTCTGTCTCAGACACTTAGCTGACATTGATTTGCACAACAAATGAAGCAACAAAACGACATTTTTGTTTCTGAGCATGTAAGCTATCACTAAAGACACTTCGAAGTGAACAAATAACTGTAAAACAAATATATATCTGTTTGAAAACTGTTCCCTGTTTTGTTTTTGATTATGAAATTACTGAGCTACCATGTGATGAATTGCTGTTTAATTTACAGTAATGACTAAATGGTTCACCCGTGGTTATGGTAAGAACTTCCTGCTGCTGCACTAAGGCAAGATCGATGCCACTGACTAACAGCAGGACATCCATTTTCTCACAGCAAGCTGAAAAGAAACTGGCTAGCATAGCTATCGTACCACATGGGCATTATGTCGAGAGAGGTTACCTGTATAAAAACAAAGGTTCTGTCAAACACTTTTACAATGTCAGTAAAATTACTCCCTCAGAGTTGAAAGTGGTAATCCCGCTCCTGCATGTATTGAATATTTCAAGACGGCAGATTGGTATTTCGGTCCATAATCTGCAGCATCATGTGCAAAATTCATCATGTCAAAGGTACAGTAGGATACTCCTGTTGAATCTGATTTCCCACTCAAACTGTTAACAATGTTTGGAGAATTTGCCGATTTGGTCTAAAGCTGCCAATTTTGAAAGGAGGGAAGATATCATTATAGAAAAATGGAAGCAGAAGACCAATTGGGACTTTAAAATCATCAGATAATGGAGGAGGATTCAGAGATTGCACTCACAATAAATACCTTCCAGACACGATTCTATAAAACAGGTTTGTGACTCTTCCCAGCCTTCTTTCTTCCAGTTTCTTTGCTTCAGAACAGTTCTTTGATTACATTTGGTGCAGTTCACAATGACCAGGAGTCCATTTTCTGAGTTATCAGCATTTGAGCAAAGATAGCGTTCTATTTCCTCTGCTCAAACATTTGCTTGTACAGTGCTTCATGCAGCATGTTATCACTCTGTGACATTTTTCTGACTAAAACAAATCACATTGTATTTACATTATCAGATGAAAAATAAATGAGAAGATCAGGAGAAGATCAGGAGAATATCATCTGTTTCATCCCTATTACTCGCAGCAAACTCTTTCATATTCTGTCCTCTTAAGGAGCAGCAGCTTTAATACACGACCTGGTTTAAAATTATATGAGGCATGTTACAGAGGAACAGCTGTGAGTATCTGTAAAGTATGAGCTGTGATAATTAATAATTTTAACACCTCAGAGCTAGTGACATGAGGGCAGTTCTTACTAACGTTCAAAGATGACCAGCTGTGCTTCACTCCTTACGTAATAAATAATGGCAATTTACTCCAAAATGCCAAATGTCTCATTACTGTTTATAGATTAGGTTAAGATTGCATGACATAAAGCAATCTAGGGAAGATATAAATTTTCTCAAAACCAAAGAAGGCAGTTTAACAGGAATTTAGGATTTGTGGGTCTTACTAAGAGTAAAATAACTAATTACCAGCTCTAACAATATTAAGGACTTTTAGGAAGGAATGCCTGCCATTTGACCCATTTACCTAAAGCTCCCATTTCCAATCTTACAGTGTATGTTTACATCTGGAAAAATGGTTGCTATGCAGGTCAAAAACTGAGGAAATAAACATCAAGTCCTTGGAGTGAGTGTGTCGTTTTTTATAAGCACCTAGTTTGAATAGTGCACATGTATTGGCATCAAACGTGGAATTTACTATGTTTAGCCACATCAGGTTGGAAGTACAATACTGCTACTATCCTGTCACTGTCTTGTTATAGTTTGCCTATGTGTAAGGATCAACTGAGCATCTAATACTGAAATTTTAGTTCTCAATGATTGCCAAGAGATCAGTTAATTATTGGCTGAATTTATATGAAACCATGTCATGCCATCAGTTTTGCTTTCAGCTTTTAGCATCCAGCATCCCGAAGTGAGCTGATTTTCATCAGGGTAGGCAGAGTGTTGCAGTAAGGAATATTTTTATTGCAGGATTGCTGCAATCTATTAAACAGCAGTTGTTTTAAAGCTGAAGTAAGGGCACACATTTGCATTAGGCATGGTTGCAGTCGTGGTGCACATGCTGCAAAACTTTGGCCAATCCTGGTCCTCGAGGGCCGGTGTCCTGCAACTCTTATATGTCTCCCTGGTCCAACACACTTGAATGCAATAGCTGAATCACCTCCTAAGTGCAGTCAAGTTCTCCAGAGTCCTGCTAATGACCTCATTATTTGACTCACGTGTGTCGAAGTAGAGATACATCTAAAAGTTGCAGACCGGCCCTCGAGGCCTGGAGTTGCCCACCCCTGGTTTAGCTAATAATCAAAATCTTAATGTTCTTGAGTAAAGGTGATGCTGGAGGCCTAAAGGCAATGTGCAAATGCAATAATGAGATGTGTGTTTTACACGTCCACTTATGTGAGAGGCTGTCCATTGTTAAGTATGGTTAAAAATTGACAGGCACATCCAGATTCACACAAAGTCAAGAGACTGTAGTCAGGTAAATTTATAAGATGAGAAAAAAAAAATAGTAAAAATAAAATAATACCATATGAAATATAGCATATTTAGAATAAGAAATATGTACAACTCAGTAGAATAGAAACAACAGATTATTTACAAGGAATTGAAAAACTGCAAATAGCAGAAAATAACACATTTGCAACCCTGTGGGTTTGTGCTGAGCCAGGAAGATACATTCTTTATGCTCAAATTTGTAAAACCTAATTCACATGCTGCTCCAAACCATAGTTGATTATAGGGTTGTTTGAAATTGTTTCGTAATAACAGAGTGTTTCTTTTTTTTTTTTTTAAGAGCTGGATATTTTTATTTGTTGCTTGACAACAGCTATGTATAATTAGAGCATTCAAGTTTTTTTTTCCCAATAAGTGTTTATCGTGACTGAAACTTCCTAAACTATAGGCACATTTTCAGTGTCTGCTGTGGCTAAAACTCTACAATATCTTATTTTTTTATATACAAACAACAAGAGTCACGATTTGTTTTTTCATACTGTGATAAAAATTTTTAATCACAATGTTTGTATTAAAATTAAAATTCGGTCAGGTTATATTAGTGCTCATAAATCAGTGACATAACTCAAACAAAGAACAGGAGTAAGATTATTAATTAACTCATCTACATAACTAAATGGTCTGCAAAATAAAACATTAATAAAAGACAACTCAAAAGCTTATTTTAAAGTGAAAAACAAACAACACAAAACAGAAAACCCTCCATTGTTTTGAACCCAGTGATGCAATCAGTGACATCATACAGCCATTTCAGCAGGAAATGCTGTGCTGGCCCTTCCCATACAGCATCTAAGAAAAGGACCAACAATGGTGAGTAAAAAGGAAAAACAAATAATTGACCATAAATGTACCCTAAAGCAAAAGAAACATTCATATTCATCCAATGGTCCAGAAGTGTTAGCTTTAACGGGAACATTTACATACATGTAAATTGCAACAAAATGCTACCACAAACAAACCCAGGATTGTGAGTGAAGCAAAGTTACAGCAGCAATGTTTAAGCATGGAACAAATTTAAAAGAATGACAATTCAACCAATTCAAACTTAAATATTACCAGTAGTTAGGATATAAAAAAAAAAAAATCTGCAGTTTTATCATACGATGATGACATTCTTCTTTGTCTTTTTGTATAACTACACTTTAAAAATGTGAAAAATGTCTGTACATTTTTTTAGCTTCTGCATATTTGTTGATATTAGATTAGGTTAAAAAGTTCTTATAATATTTGGTTTGCCTTAGAAAAAAAGTTTTATTCCAGGATTAACTTTTCTTAATGTCATCTGCTTGAATATGTGCAAACCCCCACAACAGCAGAAGAAACTGAATGCTTATGAACTTGGTTATAAGCAGACCATGTGCACAAATAGATTCTACATAAAAGTTCCAGCTGCTACAACACTAAAACTACACCCACATATTTAAAACAAGTATTTATCTGTTTCCTAAGGTTTATTTCAGGTCAAAGCACCTCTTTTTTATTTCAGTTTTAGTACCTACCTACCCATCTATCTATCTATCTGTCTGTCTGTCTATCTTGTTATGGAATTCCTAACAGATGGTTGCTAAACTGCCCTCCCTTGTCTGTATGGTGATGAGCAAGCAGTGCACCTAAAGGTGATGTTAAGAATTAATTTAAATGTTGCAGAAATCTTTAGAAAAACTCTGCAAAACTGTAAGAGAATGTGATGGTAATTCTCATCACTTCTCTATCGATCTCCTGTGTCTTGCTTAGAATTGTTTATCAGTTTGGCAGGATCTAATAGCGGAAATCCTTTGGAGCTCTTACCTGTTGTAAAGGAAAGAGCACACACTGGTTTCTTGTGTTGTGTTTCCTTGGAAGAGGAGAAGCGGTAATGGATGGCTCTGGGAACCGTTGAAAGGTCAGAAGGCTGGAAAGAACTCACTGATAAGAGTCATCAGACTCTCTGGGGCAGCTCGGCAATGCTGGCAGCATGGTTCCTCCCATTACCCATGCAGCATGAAGACCCTGGCTTTCTCCCAATTGTAATTAAGTGCTATAATGAGAGTCACCTCCAATTCCACACATGCAGAGAGAGAAAAACATTAAGTTTCTGCTGAAGCACACTCAGTTATTCGGTCTCATTTCTTTTACTTCTATAGATGTTAAATGATTTTTTTTACATTAGGGCTGTTAACGTTGATGCGTTAAAGTATGCAATTAATCTAAAAAGATTAATGCGTTGATACAGCATAATAAAGATTAATTTTCCTACCTAATTTGACCAAAATGCCTCTCTCTTGCAGAAGGTGACTTAGTTCAAAGCAGTGCGTTACACCGTCTTGCACTCCATTCAGCAATGCAGTTTTGCAAATGTGAGCAAGAAGATGAACGAGGAGAGTCAAACTGGTGAGCTCAGCGGCATCACAGCTCTTGCTTAATCTGATATTTTTTTTAATTGATTGACAGCACTAGTAAAAATGAAACCTGATCAAAGCCACTCGCTCACCCCTTGCCGCCCCACACTTGACTGTCTCTTAGCTCCGCCCACTTTGCTGGAATCTTTCAAAATTTGCCAGGGGTGGGGTTTAGCTTTCTCATGGGAGTTAAATACACTTGAACCCCTTAACTGTTAGCCCAAAAACACCTAGAATAAGGACATTGGTGTCCTTATGACATCAATAGAATACCTTTTTTTCCCCATCTTCATAATGTTGCACATCATTTACAATAGTCTTTATTAGAAAACTACAGACAACATTGAATTTTAACATGGTAGTTTACATTAAACAATAGAAATAAGACACAGAAACACAAGTAGTTGCCACTACTTTCAAAATTAAGAGTAAAGATGTGCACCTTTGAATTCATCATATCCATTACATAGTGCAATAACAAATTGAAAATGCCACTATTGGCTTTTTAAATTGGTTTAGCTTGGTTTCCATGACCCTAATAGGATTTTTCGTTAACTGAAAGGGCAACAACAAGTGAGATGATCTCATAGGCCTGATACAAAATCGCATGAACCAAATGATCCTTCAACGTTTGAGGTCTTTAGAAAGCTGGTGTACTCAGGCAAAGCCTCCACCTTTGAGTGATTAATGTACAATAATGACAATAGAGCCAGTGGTTTACCATCTAACCCACGTGAACACCCCCTTCTGTCAGTTGTAATGAAATTAACTGATACTAAATCCAGGCCAGGGTCAGAATAGTGAAGTGAAGCTGAATTATGATGGCATAATGAGAGAAATTCTGGGATGGGGGAGTCTCAACCTCAGTACATCGCATACAAGCCTGCAGGAGACATGAGTCAGAACCCACGACTGTGATGACCTGCTTGCCTGCATTTTGCTTCATTGCCACAAATATTTCCAACTCTTTAATCTCCCCTCCAATAGCTGCACATTTTGGAAATCTGTTTTCAAAATTATCAAAAGTCTTTCTATGCCTGCTGTAGTCAATAAATTTGTGGTTCATGCACAGATACTTTCCCAATAAAGCCGATTATTATTCTGTTGTCTTACTGTTTTGTGTCAGACTAAATTAAAAATCTAATACAAATGTAGGAATTGTTGTTTAAGGATACTTTTTGCAGCACTTCATGAGTCTATATCTACATTAACACATGGCTAAGGCAGGAAATGTGGTTCAGATTAAAAGCAAATTCAAACGGCATGTATTTATTTTTTTGCATTTCTATTTTCTATGATTTATCATAGTTTTTCAGTTATATTTCATTTTTTATCAGTCAGCTGGACGCCTTGCTCTTATTATCAACTGTGCACACCTCAGAAAAAGTAGCATAATCCTTCATTCAATTCTAAAGGGACTGTAATGCCTCATGCAGGGTTCTAATTTCTGACTCTCCACACATTCAGACAGTTGTATACTCCCTAACACGCGTCATGCAGAGAGCTTGCTGCTGTGAAATGTCAGTAAGAAGCAGTAAGCAACACTGCCTTGCTCCCCGGAAAGGAAAGAGAGGAGGAAAACACAGCAACAGTGAGAAACAAATGAAGCCATTCTGAGATGCAAATTTACTGCAGAAGGTAAATCTTTACTTACTGTGTAGAATTTATATCAAGAGGAAGCCAGCTAATAGACCACAGCAACACCTGCAAAGTTTGTTTCATCTGCATGCACTTCCTACAATGACAGCAACAAGTTAGCCCTGAGGCTGTGATGGATTTCTTGGGCAAATATGTGTTTTAGTTGCAAGCGGTCATGCTTAAACATATCAGAATATGAGAAATGTGTTTCAGCCAAGTTCTTCTGAATTAGAATATATTATATAACATTTGTTTGACAATGGTTGGTTATTGGTCCTGTGGTTATCTAGGCGATTATTTGCTCCTTTCAGAATCTTGCCTGCAGCATATTGAAGTCAGACAAATCTCAGTTTTGAGAATAAGAGCGATAATTTTTTAAGGAGTCCTTGAGACTTGCTCTGAAGCACCCACTAGTATGCTATACTAGTTGTCTGGTGGCCATTTCTTACCAGTTTCCTTCGTTTGTATTAGAGATTATAATAACCATAGCCTTCAGTGGGAGCAGCAGGACATGCAGGAGGTCAAAAAGACACAATGCATTTAATCATTGCCTGTGGCTAGAATGCAGGGCACGGTGTGTTTGCTAAATTTAGAGTCTGACGGATAAAAACAGATTGAAATGTTTGTTCCTCTTTAACCCTTTACAGTATTGCTTGCTTTATAATAGAAAAAATAAAACAAATGTGTGGAGTATTTTCATTAGTTTGAGTATTTAATCAGAATTATGGTTTTATTTAAGTTTATGTTTTTACCAGAAAGGAAGCAGTTGATTGCTTAATCTTTGGTGATCTAATCACCTTCTTATTGCACAGGCATTGATGCACAGAAGCTTCACCTATTGGTCTCCCTTTGTGCCAACATGGTTTGTGCAGCAACATCATGCAATGCAGGCGGATGATCAAATATTTATTAAAGGTCTGAATTAATAAGTAATAGTATGCAAATCATCAGAAGATATGAGCGACATGAACAAAAAGAAACAGCTGTAAATGTTTATAACTTAAGCTGAAGGCCGTTCTCTGTTCTGTAGCATGTTAAGTTTTCTCTGGTTTCTTTCCTTTCATGTCCTGTCATGAATTTTGTGATTATGAACCCTTATTTTAAGGATTCTGTTTACTTTAGCAGGTGCTGTATTTGAATTTTCTACTCTCTGGCTGATAATTGTTTCTTCGACTCATCCTACAATTTATTTTCAATCCCTGCACCTCTCAGAGACATCTGTCCTTGCCAACTGCATCATCATGTTTTCTTTCCTATATTGCTTCGTTCTATCCATTCTTATGGGGTGCTACACAGGGAGTACCATTATCATTTCATTGCCAAACATTTTTTTTAATAGAACATCTAATTTTGTTAATCATTATATGTTCAGAAATCCAAAGTTCATTAACACATTAATGCATGTTTGTCATTTTGTTTCTAACTTTGTTTAGCCAAAAGCTGTACACAGAAACTGTTTAAATGTTTAATTTTGGCTCATGTTGGAGTGTTTGGGATGATCTCCTGATCCTCATCCTCCGCCCAGATTCGATCTGCGTTGATGTTTTGGTTTAAAAGAGATGAAAGGAGCCCTAGGCAAAGCGAAACTTTGCAAGTGTTGCTCTTTGTGCTTTAGTGTAGGAGGTACTTTTATGAAGAGGCTTTTTATTTGTGGCATAACTTTACTGTATTGACCTCAGTTGCTAGTCGCTGCAGGAATGGTAAGTTATTTTTTATTAAAAGCAATAGGGCTGAATGAAATGGCCTGCACAATATTTGCTCTATCATACATCTAAGTTCTTGCAGAGGATAAAACCAAAGATAATCTCAGAATCAGATAGTTTCCTTCAACTCTTGATAGTCGCTGAGTGTCTCCATCCTGATTTATTTCCCAATTCCTAAGGCTTAAGTGGCAGAATATTTTTTTATGGGCAGTGAGCTCCCTGTGAGCATGACTTTCCTTCATTGTGAACCTTCCCACACATTCTCCCTGACTGACTTTTAAATACAGAAGAAAATAACTCACGGTTTTAATGTTCCCATCTAACCTGTCACTGGTAATAGTACAAGAACGTTTGAAAGAAGGAAGCAGGGAGCAAGATCAATGCTTACACCAAGGAATTGTTCTTAGTAAATGCTAACTAACAAGCTCAGGTGATTAGAGGGAGGGGATGTCTTTGGCATGTTTGTATTTTTCTTATGTAATTGCCGAGGGTGAAATTCAATACAAAGTTATTTTGGCAAACGCTGGAGGTGAACTGTTTATGGACCCAGAGGCACTCTCTGTTGGAGCTATGCTGAGATGTAGACAGGAAGGCAGATTTTTTTATTTCGATTAATCAATCTTGTTTGTCTTTTTCATTTGCTAGCTGAGCAATTAAAATCCAAGTATGTTAACTATTTAGGCGAGAGGAATTTATATTTCATGAAGCTTGTGTGCTTTTTTCTGCCTCTTCACCACAGGAGATGGTTTTTTAACATCATGTATCAAAGCTAACTTCTATTAAAATTTTTTGGCTTACTTTCCATTTTCTGTGCATTTTGTCACTCGTTGAAACTGCAGGATGTGTCAAATGCAAATCTTCTGGGATGTGTGATTGATAGGAGTACAAGACAGCAGGATGGTGACACATGGGTATTTGTGGTGTCTAATGAACGTCTGCACCTTACTTTCCTTACTTCTTCAAAAGGGTAAACTACTTTCTCCTCTATTTAAACTATAAGTTATTTTACTTTCCTAGCATCCTCGCTTAATTTTCTGTTAGCTCTAAGTATTGTAGGCTTGTTAAAAAGAGGTCTAAAAGTCCTGAACCCGACCCTACCCGACCATCAAGCATATCATTTTGGTCCGATAAGATTCTGAATTTCAGGCCCCGTTTAGGTTATAGATCTAAACGCCACGCTAGGCCTGTCACGATAGCAAATTTTGCTGAACGATTAATTGTCTCAAAAATTATTGCGATAAACGATAATATTGTTTGAAGACCTTTTTACACTGATTTAATGGAAATGACGTAATAATGCATGCGATTTCCTGCCGAAGAAAGATACACTTTATTTTCAAAAGAACACTTAACACTGGAGCTGATAAACAAAATAAACAAAACAACCAAAAACAAAAACAAAATGGTCTCCATTAACAAAAAACACACTTGAAAAAAAACCTAAAGAACATAAAGTAAAAGTGGAAATAAATACTGCATTCAACCAAAAGAGTGCAGATTATGAAGTCTGTATATTATGTTGCCCTTCAGTAATAATTAGATTTAAATAGAGAAGATGGGCACATCGACTACCTGATGCAATAGTTCACACTACACGATTTTTTGCTCCTATTTTTCCCCTTACAACAATCTTAGAACGTTTGTCTTTCTAAGATTGTGTGGTGTGTTACGGTAGATCGTCGTTGCCGCTCCGATCCAAATCAGGGATTTTCCCCGACTGGGAGCTTTAACTCAACCTGTTGAATGTGACAGGTAGCCAATCAGAAAGCGCGGATTCTCCTCAGCGCTTTCTGAGGGGAAATTACGGAGGGGAATCCCAAACAGCTGATACAGAGCAACCCGAAGTCCAGCGGACATTGGAGATGATACGTGGAAACAACATTAATGTTTATTCAACATGCAAAGAATATAGAAATGACAAAGGGAGGAGTTGGAGCGAAATTGCTACTGCAGTTGATAAACCTGGTAACTTTTCATCTATTCTTAGTTAACGTGACGTAAACAGGTTATAATGATTTTCATTCAGTCAGGACTTTACGCTGAAACTAGCCACATGCATTGCAGGTAGATTGTAGTAAAGCACTGATTAATGCCTGTTTTTAAAATTAGTTCACTGGACTTGTAGCGATTATTTTGTGCCCATTGTTGGACACCACACGGCAGGACCGAACCCGATCGAACCGTTATACCTAGGATTTCTGTCGGCTAATGTGTGGTCTCAGGTTTTGAAAATGGGCCGACAATCGGCCGACAGCTCGTGTGTGCTGGGCATTACAGTAAGTAAAATGAGGAAGGGAGGAGTCAGTGGAGAGCACCGGAGTTGAGCCTTTTTTCATTCAGTGCCATTAACAGAAAGAGAAAAAGGCCGGTAGAGACGATAATGCCGATAATTAAAATGACGTCGATAGTTTTAATTTATCGTAGGCTACGATTGATTGATTTACCGTTTATTCGCAGGGGTGTCAAACTCCAGTCCTCAAGGGCCGGTGTCCTGCAGTTTTTATAAGTGCCACAGGTACAAAACACTGGAATGAAATGGCTTCATTACCTCCTCCTTATGTAGATCAGTTCTCCAGAGCCTTGCTAATGACCTAATTATTCCATTCAGGTGTGGTGCAGCAAAGGCACAACTAAAAGTTGCAGGACAGCGGCCCTTGAGGACTGGAGTTTGACACCTGTAGTTTATTGCGACAGGCCTAGATATACATATAATCCATGATGTGAGAGTGATATACTGTTATCAGGCTCCAGGGTTTATTTGTGTTCTAAACACAGTGGTGGAAGGTTAAACTGTGATGTAATGCATTCACTTAATTAAAGTAGTTTGAATTCTAAGATAGTTATGCCAGTTTACAACAACTGTAAGATACATGCCCATGAAATATGTCACTGTGTGTGATTAAATATGCATATAAAGTGCAGTGAATTGAAGGTACATGTTACCTGAGGGAATTGTGACAAAATATGATGTTATGGGATTATTTCTGATTTAAGGAAAGCTAATGTTGATGTCTATGATGGAATATGTCTAATGTGTACAGTAAGTTACTGAACTATAAATTGGACTGTATTGACAATTAAATGAGCTGGTTTGTTCAATAAATAAGCTGAGAGAAATTGGAGTAACACAGAGTGCGTCTCCCGTGTGCTCATTTACATGCTGTTTTTCAGCTTCATCTGCTGCTGACGGGTCTGGAATCCTGGTACCCTTTACCCTAGTCTGAACTAAATATTTAGTTCAGAGACAAATATTTGCCTTGTTAGCCAAATACTTAGCTCAGAGCTAAGTATTCAGCTTGCTCAAGGCTCATCATTTAGCTCAATATAATATATATAGCTTGGTCACTAAATCTTAAGCTTAAATAAATATTTAGCTTAATGCTAAATGTAGTTTGTAAACTAAATATTTATTGTTTAGCCTGACAGGGCTCCATGGGTTAAAGCCTGACCACCAGGCGCTTGCCAACGTGCCCCTCCTCCAGGCCTGGCACTAGAGTGGGGCCCCGTTGACCCACGTCCGGGAGAGGGAACACTGTTTCCATTGGTGGTCCTCATCATAAGGGGTATTTGGGCTGCACTTGGTCTGGTTCCTCACCTAGGACCTCTCTGCATTGGGTGACCCTACCAGAGGCATGAAGCCCCTGACAGCATAGCTCCGAGGATCACTGGGACACTCAAACCCCTCCACCACGATAAGGTGGCAGCCCATGGAAGGGATGTTTACATGTGTGCATGTTGGGGTGGGTGTGTGTGTGTGCATTTATGTATGTGTGTATGTACAGTATATGTATGTAACATTTATTATTTAAGAATGAGAGAGAGAAAGAGAGAGAGAGCAAGAAAGAGTTGTATTTTTTTCTTTTTTTTTTTCAACATGAGGAAATGAGCACAATGTGGTGGCAGGCACATTTTTAGTTTTTTATTCTCTAGTGGCCTTTATTAAACAGTAATTGAACAGGAGATTTGGAGGAGAGAGAAGGGATTGACATGCAGCAGATTACCCAAGACTTGGAATTGAACCCGGGATAACTGTGTTGAGGTCTATAGCCTCTGAAGATGTTGAGCATCCTGTCATTCCTCTCTTTTATACCAGTAGACTACACATTAGCTCAACAACACATAGGTTTCTATTTATAGCAATGTATTCATTTAAGAATCGATTTTCCTCACTAACAGTAATAATTTCTGATTATCTTCTCTGTTTCATGGATTGTGCTTTGTTTTTACTTTTTCTACTCAGTTTTTCATGTTAAATTGCACTTTTTTTATTAAGTTTGTTATATTATATTGAATAATTTTTTCTAAATAAAGACTAACAGAAAGATCACACAGTTCCTTTCATTTTTGATAAAGCCTGTTTTTTCTTATAACAAACAAACCAGATAGAACAAGTTTGGGCTTCTTCAGGGTCCAGAGTATTAAATTATGATTACAATTATCATCTAATATTATGTACAGATGTAATTCTAACCTTAATGTAACACCCGGGGACCCTGAAGAAGTCCAAACTTGTTAAATCAGCTTTTTTATGTTTGGTATAAAAAAAACAAACACAGGATTTATCAAAGAAACAAAAAGATGAATGGACTGAACTTATGTAGTGCCTTGCTAATCATTTTGACCACTCAAAGCACTTCACACTACAGTCACATTCACCCATTTACACCGATATGCAGATCGGTAAGCAACAAAAGTGCCTTGCCCAAGGGGACCTCGACATGTGGCAGGAGGAAGCTGAACTCAAACTTACAACCTTCTGATCACAAGACGACCACTCTACCCACTGAGCCACAGTCACCCTGGAACTTTTTTTAAAAAGCCACTGCATGATCCTTCTTTTTTAAATTCCGGATTTAAACACATTTCACTACGAAAACGTGCAAGTGCAACATAAAATGTGAGTAGAGAAGGTAAAATAAAGGACAAACCATAAAACTACAAAAACAGAGAAAATAAACAGAAATCATTTCTATTACAAGAAGAATTTTAATTCTTAAATTAATCGGTTGCTATAAATATTGAGCTATGTGTTGTTGTGGCACTGTGCCATCTGCCACTAAAAAAGTGAAGGGAAAAGGGCTAAAGTAGAGGAAGCAGCCATCGTTGGGTAAGGAATAGTCTCAGATTTAGTGCTGATACCTCAAGACTTTTAGGTGATTTTTAAAGCAATTCTTGCAGTTTCTTGAACACTTTTGGGGGGCAATTTACATTGACCAATTGACCTAACCTACATGTTTTAGGAGATGTGGGGGGAAACCAGAGTACCTGGAGAAAACCCATGCAAGCACGGGGAAAACATGCAAACTCCACACAGCAAAGATCTGACACATCCTCCCTGTGAAGCTGCAGTGCTAACCACTGCATCACCGTGTTGCCCGCTTTTTTTCCATTTCAAATTCATCTTAGCGTTTGATTGTTTTTTGAATTGGGTTAAGAAGGGATCTTTGTTCTAGTTGGTTAATGGGGGGAAAAAACTTGCCTTTTTAATTTTTGTCATGACGGAGCGTCGCATGGCATGATAGTTAAAGTGAGACGCTCTTGATTTTTGTTCACTCTTTTCCTTCTTTTTTCTGTTTCTTCAAACACAGAATGTTTCGTAGTTTTTTCCAAACTGAAAGCTTTGGCTTTTTCCTTTTACCATCCTGCATGGATTTAGGATCTGGGTTGTCCACATTCTCCTGGATGGTTTCTACAGCGAACTCCGTCTTTGCAGTGGACTCCAAATCTGTGGAACAACCTGATGAGGTTTCTTCTGAGAAATCCTCCTCAGAAGAAACCTCTTGATATAAAACTTCAACCTGGTCAGGTTGGCTCTCTGAATCTTTCTCCTTCTCTTGAAAATCTGTAAACTCTTGTGATGTTTTTTGTTGTAGATCTTCCTTCTCATCTCTCAGAGAGTTGGCAAGCTGAAGATCCTCATCTTCTCTTTCCAATTTAATATTTCTCTCACAACTTACTTGCTGATATTTTTCTTCTTGTTGTGTTAGTGCAGCAACATCCGTTTCATATCTACAATTCAGCTCCTTGTACAAACCTTTAATCTTCTCTAACTCAGTCTGCGCATCCCTTTCCTTTTCTTGCAGGAATTTCTTATCTTTTGCTGTGTTTTCCTGGAGGTCGGCATTCATGGCTTTTATGTTGTGGAGCAGCGCCAAGTCTTCCAAGTGAGCTTTTTTCTCCTCAGTTATTTGCATCTGAAGATTTTCCACCTGCTGTTGAAGTGAAGAATGGCTTGCTTCATACTGGCCTATATTAGATTTTAAATGTTTTGCGAGCCCGTTGAATTTCTGCTGCAGAGTCTGGAACTCTTCTGTCATTGTTTCATAGAGATGATCTTGCTCAGCTTTCAGTTTGTTGATTTCCTCAAGGTCTTTCTTCGCTCTCTCAGAACTGGCTTCTCTTTCACGATCTATCTCTTTCTTGTATGTTTCTACTTGGGCTTTAAGTCCAGAAACATCTCTATCATACTTCCCGTCGAGTTCTTCATATGAACGTTTGACCTGGTCCAATTCGTCCTGCAAACTTTTTTCGCTGCTTTGCAGAAATTTGATCTCTTTTGACATTTTTTGAAACATATCTTCCTTTTCAGCTCTTAGATTTTCAAGGAGCTGTTGTACCTCACTATCCCTCTCTTCACAAAACGTTTGTATCTCAGCCTCCTGCCTCACCAGAGCAATGTCAGCTTCATACTTAGAGCAAAGCTCCTCGTAAGAAGTCTGGAGTTTGTCCAGTTCTTCTTGGAGGGCTTTACCTTTCTCTTTTTCAGCCTGGATTTCTGACGAAAATGCTTCCTGGCTGAGGAGATGGGCCGTCTTTAAATCTACAAAGTCTTGTTGCAGCATCTTCTTATTCTTATATCTAACATCGTTGTGCACCTTGGAAGCAAGGATTGCAGCGCTGACAGCTGCTGGATCACTAAGCTTCTCTACTCTCTCGAGTTCCCTCTTTGACTCTTTGGACTTGTTGATGAACACTTCTTTGATAGCTTTCTGCCTTTTTAACTGGAGTTTCGTTTCTTCCAGCTCTTCTTCCATGTGGGCCAGTCGTTGGTTATCTTCAAACCTTTGGGCTCTCTCCATTTCCAAAAAAGCACGCAGCCTTTGGATTTCCTCGTGTAAAACATTCGGGTGCACAGGAGGGAAGCTGCCTTGGGAGTTGTGCTGGAATCCCCTTCTCATCTGGGGTCCCATCTTTCCATTGTGGTATCTTGGGTTTTGATGAAACATTTTCCCTTAAATAGTTCTCTAAAATCAGTCGGTTTCTAAATTACCTGAACGATATTTCAAAGAGCTTTGAGTATGTCTGAACTGGTCAGCGATATAGCAAGCAATGAAAGATATGCAGAATTGTGTTCTGTACATATGTGTCTAGTTGATGACATCACACAGACTGCCTCTCTAGTGACATCACAGAATCTTCTTCTGCTGGTGGTGTTACATCATCTCACCAGTAAATTTCATGCTTTTTATTCTTGTTTATATTCAAAATAGTCTGATTCACTTGTTTTTTTCCGCCATATGTGATCATTTCTTTTGAACATTTTTCAATATCTATTCATTAGAAAGTTAATTTTGCTTGTTTAGTCAAACATTTATTTTCTTGTTCTTGTGTCAGCAAACATTGGAAAAGAAGAGTTGGAAAGAAAATTTGTAATAAGTAGATGAGGTCTGGAAAGTTTGTTTCTTTTATCAAACATTTATTGCTTTTGTAGTTTGTTTTTTTTTGCTTTATGTACATATATTGATGTGGGAAGAGGTAACATTTTGCTAAGTTAATGCCATGAGTAGAAATAAATATATAAACATAAAATCCTTTAATAAAATGAAAATGACAAGAACTAATTAAAATAATAATAATAAAACAATTGAACTAGTCGGGGCTGAGCACAAATAAAGTTGCAAGATTTACCCATGAGAAAACCAGGGATCTCAAACCCATCCCACCATGCTTGACCAACACAAACTCAGTGTGTGCCACAGTAAATGTTAAGCCTAGGTCATTTTCAGACCTATGCAAATGCATGATTTTTGTTTGTATGCCCTCATATTTAGGTCCTCTCTTCCATGATCTACCATCTTGGATGGTAGATGAAGACAAACCAAGATCAACTGACCGACCAGCAGGTGGCGGTAGTGTACCAACTTGTTGTGTGGGAAGAAAACAACAAGGTGAAGAAGAAGAATATCTGCAACGTGCTGCTGTTGTGTTTAGACGCTATAGCCGGAGTCTCACTTTCTCTGTTTTTACTGTAGTCGACATTTTTTCGCATTTGGGTCAGTACATAGTTCACACAAGAACTATCTTGTTGCAGACACATTTAACCCCAGAATATTCTAACATATTTGACTGACTGCTACAAAGGTTATTGGCATTTGTTCCTGGATTTCCTGAAAAAGTTTCAGATCCCTTCGCAGATGTTGAAGTCTGGAGAATCGTTTTAAACACTTTGGGACCTTCATGTGCCAAATAAAATGCTATAAATTGTAAAATATGAAATGCTGTTAATATAAAAAGCAACTTAAGAGCAGTCCTTGCAAAGATAAAAAAAAAAATGCAGATATGTATATATAAATATATGTACAGCAAGTGTGCCATAGTGCAGTTGTGCAAAATCGGACTGATTAGTGCAGAACAGTGATTTAGCTTTTATTGTACAGTGAGATGGCATGTGGCAGGAAGGATTTCCTGTATCTGTCCCTACGACAGCGGAGCTGGAGCAGTCTATGTGAGAGGGTGCTCCGCTGCCTGTCCACTATGTGGTGGAGAGGGTGCTGTTTATTGTCCATAATAGACAGAACCTTCTTCAGTGTCCTCCTCTCCACCACAGTTTCCAGGGACTCCAGCCTTAGTCCCAGTACAGAGCCAGCTTTCCTGATGATTTTGTCCATCATGCTGTTTTTCAGGTGACCTTTAAGTTTATTTTAATAAAGTACTTTTTTAATTATTCGGTATTGTTCGAGAAATGTTTAGGGAAATGCGTCAATGTGTGAAAGATATTGGAAGAGTTTTGTTGTGTTTTGGAGCCAACAGCGGCTAGAGGAAGTAGCCAACATGCCGTGATGCTAGTTGGTTAGCACACTGTAGCGGCAGATAATAGCGGGTTCGGTAGAATTACTAACAATAACCGCTTGTAAAGGAAGTTGGGATATACATAGGCCTGTCACGATAGCAAATTTTGCTGAATGATTAATTGTCTCAAAAATTATTGCGATAAACGATAATATTGTTTGAAGACCTTTTTACACTGATTTAATGGAAATGACGTAATAATGCATGCGATTTCCTGCCAAAGATAGATACACTTTATTTTCAAAAGAACATTTAACACTGGAGCTGATAAACAAAATAAACAAAATGTAGCCGCTCTCATTCGACTCATCTGCTGTATGTACTCTGCATTGTGTGTAATAGGCAAAGGGAACCAGGAGACGAGGACACCGGGGTGTATTGCAGCAGTAGGGCAGGTTTATTCTTTTTAAAACAAGAATATTTCAGCACTCCAGTTCTTGGGCTCTGGCTTTCCCACACACACCTCTCCCCAGCGCAGCTTGGCGCGAACTCGTACAGGACTGTGTTAAAACCAACCAAAATTCTCTGACATTCACAAATAATAAAGTAAAATGTCAAGACAATTAAAATAAGACCCAAACAAAAATAATCTGCCCATTAGTTACAATATTTTATAATTCAAACTGAATTAATAACAAAAAGGATTTTCCATTATAATATGAAAATATATGAAATACATTAATCTAACATTCAGATAACATTTTGAAGCAACTCACATACCTGTTTAAAACAAGAATATATCAGCACTCCAGCTTTCCCACACACACCTTAACCAATCAAAAGAACAAAAATGACCACATTGACACGGTAAACTCAATAAATGTTATTAACGTGGGAATTAAGTACCCAGTACAGTGCTGCGCTAAACATAAAACAGTTGGGGAACAACATATAACAACTTGTGAGTTTGGCAAACATACTTTTAAGGACATTTTGAATACTTTAATACACAAACAGACGACAGCTTTGTACACTTACCTCTCCCCAGCGCAGCTCGGCGCGAACTGAGGAGGGCGGCACGAACACACAGGATATGACGAGGAGACAGGAAACAAGAAAATAAAAGCTTCTCCGCCAAAATAAAATACAATTAAAAAACTAAGAAAAACAAATATACACAGGTAATGAGGATGGATTTGAGGTGAAATATAAACAGTTTTACACACTTGCTACAAAAACAACCAAAAACAAAAATAAAATGGTCTCCATTAACAAAAAACACACTTGAAAAAAACCTAAAGAACATAAAGTAAAAGTGGAAATAAATACTGCATTCAACCAAAAGAGTGCAGATTATGAAGTCTGTATATCAGGGGTGTCAAACTCCAGTCCTCAAGGGCCGCTGTCCTGCAACTTTTAGATTTGCCTCTGCTGCACCACACCTGAATAGAATAATTAGGTCATTAGCAAGGCTCTGGAGAACTTATCCGCACAAGGAGGAGGTAATTAAGCCATTTCATTCCAGTGTTTTGTACCTGTGGCACATCTAAAAACTGCAGGACACCGGCCCTTGAGGACTGGAGTTCGACACCCCTGCTGTATATTATGTTGCCCTTCAGTAATAATTAGATTTAAATAGAGAAGATGGGCACGTCGACTACCTGATGCAATAGTTCACACTACACGTTTTTTTTGCTCCTATTTTTCCCCTTACAACAATCTTAAAAAGTTGGTCTTTCTAAGATTGTGTGGTATGTTATGGTAGATCATCGTTGCCGCTCCGATCCAAATCAGGGGTTTTCCCCTTCTGGGAGCTTTAACGCAGCCTGTTGAATGTGACAGGTAGCCAATCGCGGATTCTCGCTTTCTGAGGGGAAATTACGGAGGGGAATCCCAAACAGCTGATACTGAGCAACCGGAAGTCCAGCGGACTTTGGAGATGATAGTGGAAACAACATTAATGTTTATTCAACATGCAAAGAATATAGAAATGACAAGGGGAGGAGTTGGAGCGAAATTGCTACCGCAGTTGATAAACCCGGTAACTTTTCATCTATTCTTAGTTAACGTGACGTAAACAGGTTATAATGATTTTCATTCAGTCAGGACTTTACGCTGAAACTAGCCACATGCATTGCAAGTAGATTGTAGTAAAGCACTGATTAATGCCTGGTTTTAAAATTAGTTCACTGGACTTGTAGCCATTATTTTGTGCCCATTGTTGGACTCCACACGGCGGGAACGAACCCGATCGAACCGTTATACCTAGGATTTCTGTCGGCTAATGTGTGGTCTCAGGTTTTGAAAATGGGCTGACAATCGGCCGACAGCTCTAAGATCGTGTAGTGTGCGCTGGGCTTTACACTAAGTAAAATGAGGAAGGGAGGAGTCAGTGGAGAGCACCGGAGTTGAGCCTTTTTTCATTCAGTGTCATTAACAGAAAGAAAAAGGCCGGTAGAGACGATAATGCCGATAATTAAAATGACGTCGATAGTTTTAATTTATGGTACGATTGATTGATTTACCGTTTATCATGACAGGCCTACTCCACGCTATATTTGCTGTTTTATGTAGTAAATTTTTCTGGTAGATGGGCTGTTCCTTCACATTTATTTTCCTATTTTGTTCATTTCCCCTGAAAGACAACAGGTTTTTATTAAAAGATATTAATCTAGTTTTGTCATTACCTGCTTGTATGCACCTACAACTTTGTTTATGTTTGGTACACAAGGCTAGTCATTGCTTACTGATAGCATAACTACAACACTAGTTTATAGACTTTACCTGGAAGCCATAGTGGCCCCCTCAGAAGCTCCATAGTGGCTTCTGAGGGGGCTCCATAGTGGCCTTGGGGCCCTACACGGCTGCTTAGTTTGCTCATGCCTTGGGCTGGCCCGTCTATTTTACATGCTATATAAGACAGTTTATATCCCAGAATGACTTTGCATTCAGTATAAACAGCACTATATTGTTTAAATGCCCGGAATGTCGTATTTTTTCAATGCATTAAAAGGGTCCAGAACTATTTGAACATGTTGGCCTAAATATGTTGCAATTTTCCTATTACCTAAAAAATTGCTATTTTTCATACCCCACTCATAATTACTTCAAAAATGTACAGTACGTCTCTTGTTATATTTTTCACCCATGGAGGTCGCCATTTTTTCACCGATGGGTTGATGACGTCATTCGGTCCATTCTTTACTGGAGTCTACAGAGTAAACACAGGAAGGCTAACTTTACCCGAGTAGTTGTTTATCATATTGGGTTTGACTGGCGTAATTTTAGATAATGCCACACTCTGTCACTACCTGCTGTGATAAAAATAAATAAATAAATAAAATTTACATAAATCTGGATAGTTTCACACATGAAAGAAAGTGCGAGAGCCGGAGTGGAACACAACGAAGGAGCTAATCTGGACCCTGGACATTTCTCCACAACACTGAGCCATTTATACCAGCAGAACTAGGAAGCCTCTAACAGGTGATCGTTACCTTAAAGAGCTAAACATAAATGCCGTGCTGCCGCTGAGACAGGCAGCGTTGGACGCCCCTTGCCATGCTAACAGGAGCTATACGGCCTGCGGTACTGACATCACCAATCCGACTGGACCGTAAAGTCCGATGTCGCTGTGACCACCACACCAGACTTTACTCTGCACAGCTGATGCTGAACCGGAGACAGCGCTACACACGGTGGGAGAAAGGTAAAAGACAAGCAGCGCTAATGGAGCTATTACTACTAGAAATGCTAATGGAGCTAGAACACCAGCACTGTGAAACCACTACCAACAATGAACAAAGTTCGGATCCTAAACCGTTGTTGCCTAACTGGACACAGAGCTATAGAAGTGCTTACCGGATCACACAGTCCAACCAGAGGTAAGTGTCATTCATTGTTTCATTTACGAAGCTGAAGGCAGCAGCTAAACGCCAGCTCCTACAGCCCACTCTGCCCTCTTCCTCCGTTTGCTCCTCCTCCTCATCACCTCTTCTGATTTCTACTTTCCAATCGATTTCAATTAGGAAGGCTTAATAACATTACTCATCACTGTTTTGGCTGGAGGAGCCAGGCAGTTGGACCATTACACGTAATTTACCCCGAATGCATTGCAGCGTGAGCAACATGGCGACATTCCTGTGAAAATATTTTATTAAAATTTATTTAAAAAAACTAAACCTACAGTAACCTACAGTGTCATTACTGTATTGTTTTTACATCTAAGATAAATATTTCCCAAATAAGGTCTATTTTTATAACTAGTCGTGGTTCCCTTTAAGGCAATGTAAGCTGTTTATAAATCTGCAAGTGATCTTCAGCATTGTATGTTTTTTTCTTGCATTTTTATGCTGCCAGCAGTTAATCCCTGATCTCTTTTACAGGTTGTAATTTATGTAGGGTGATTACGTCAAACACTTTTCCCTAGGTCTCACAGGGAAGCTCCTCCTTTGATGCTTGTCTGCAATATGATTTGACTGATGAGTTTTTCTGTTGGTGATATGTTAAAAAAGCATTACCTTTACTTTTTGGCCAATATGGTTTGTTTGAGTGATGTTGACAATATGACAAATGACGATACGCACATTGACAGATGGAATCATTAGTTTTAAACAGGAGTTAGAAGTTTGCCAAATTCTATGACAGGCTAAAACAGGAGAGCTGAAGCTTCCCTCCTTTGTGCCTCCAGTGATCTGGTGGTGAAGACACCACCAGGGGACTCACATGCATCGTGTTTACTGCTCCATCTTGCACACCAGCTCCTGAAGGAGAGAGTTTCACCTCTGGAGATTAAAACGCTGGAGCGATTTGTTCCTGTTCTGATTTTATTGCTCACTAAGCTGCAGCTGTCTGAAGGTTAGCTGTAAATTTAGCAGTGCACAGAAGCTGTTTGATTGACAGGAAGATGCACTTCTACTACACAGCTGGGTGTTGTTGATTGTCTGTTTGTTTAACGGTAAACAGGAGTATTTTACATTTATTTTGAAATGGAGATATTGACTGGAGACATTCCTTCTCACCTGATCCCACTGCACCCTCTGTCTCTTTTTCAGGCAAAGTATTGCTTCAGGGACTCACAGTCCTGAGGGTGTGATTCTAGGTTTATAAATTAAACTTACTTACTTAACTTGCTTACTTACAGATGTATGTATTCAGTTATTGATTGATAAATATCTATAGAATTGACATGAATAAATAAAATTCTACATGTTATATGCTGTGATTTAGCATATTCTCAGAAAAAATGAAACATTTCCTTTTTAGTCTTTATTGAAAACTCAGAAGGAAACCAGAAATAAATATATTTTAAGTAAGGCTAAATTGCAAGCTTCTACTGTGACTACTGACCTCATTTGTAATCATATTAAACAGATTCATCATAGACCACATCAAGCAGTGGAAAAATGCGACAAATCAATCCATATTTAGATTGAACTGCAGTTATTAAGCATAGTGTGTGTGTGTCCCATTTAAATTTTGTTGTCATATTCTAATAGTTTCTTACTAACAAAACAATTCATAGTATAGATTGTTTATTTATGTATATAGTCAAGACTTTTCACAGCAAATAATTTCTTCAAGAGGGAATTTTATGTTTTTGAGAAAACTATTTTACATGTTTCTTATATTTTCCATTAATAAATGCTTTGACTTAATCATATTACTAACCAATCATGAGGACATACACACTTTTTCATTTGTTATTGAAAGTCAATGACAGAGGCTTAGCACTGGTATTAACCCCACAGTGAAACGCCTTCTGAGTTTCCATTAACCTCCACAATAGGACTGTCTGCTAATTTTCACAGCTCCACTTTGGCAATAATTGATATTCATGATGTGTATTCTTCCAGCTTCCAGTTGAATTCAATATAAACAGACTCAGAGGTTGTGGGTGTTTTAATCTGCTTGGGGATATGTGCCACATTGAACAAATCAGTCCACAGCAAACATTGCACACTATTATTCTATGTCAAATGCACAATATGTTATTCACTGTAGAAACATGGAGTCAATAAATATTTCAAAATAGAACATTTCAGCCAATAAACAGGTGACACTTGAAGAAGATGTCCTTCCTCTAACAGATGGCATGCTTATTTCTTAGTGATGCACTGCTCTGATGAATAGTGCTCCTAAAGGAATAGCATATAGTGGAAGCGTTTTATGCATTTGATTTCTAGAGACATCATATATTGTTTCCTATGGGAACAGCTGAAATAAAAGGACATTTTGTAGCCTGCAGATAAATTAGTATCTAGGGAATTTATACAATTGAAACCTGACCATGTCACTGGCAACAAAAGAGAATTTAAGCTCTGTTGTTGTTACATATGATTGTGTAGAAATATAGTCTGTTTTTCTTATGTATTTTATCTTTACATCTTACTGCAGGTGTGTCTGCTTGGGAATAAAAAGTTAATAAAAAGAGTTAGCAACACCACATGCTCACCTAATCACTGCTTGAACAAAGAACTTTGTTGCACATTTAATGTGAACCATGATGTGTTCTGTTTTTTGGTCCCAACCTCTGCTGTCAGGAAGCCATATACTCTCAACCTTGAGTCAAGGGAAACAAAAAGGAAGAAGAAAAAAGTAGTAGGGAATGTCCAGCGTATAGCTAGGTATGACAGATGAGCCTGTCATGAAAGGCATGTTGCAGAGTCAGGGCAACATCTTTCAGTGTCATGCTGTGTTAATTTCTGTACGGTTCAGGCATGCAGCAGTTTGCAGCAAATAGAACAGATGAAGATATGGTACATTTTATCTCCAGGTTGAAAAAACTCCCCACAATTTCCAAGGACATCCAAGGATGTGACAATTCTGTCACATCTCTCCAGAACGGAAAGATGTGACAGATGTTTTATCATACTGTGTCTGGGTTTAATAACCATGCTGCTGGTTGAAGAATAGAACTGAAGAATAGTATCAGGTCTATTCTTCTGTAAAAAAAAAAAAAAAAGATAGATTATTTTTAAGATGTGTGCTGTAACTGCAATTAAAAAATCTTTATGAGGTCTAAGCTGTAAGCTGTGTAGTCAATGTTGTAAAGTAGATAATGAAAAACAAAATTTAAATAACTGGGATTTATTGTGGTGACATAGGGCTTTTAATTTGACTTTATTCTTGAACTTTTGAAGTTGGGCTTTATGCATTGCATTATACATCCGCAAAGAAAATTATCATTATGATAATTAGTTCTAAACTGATCATAACAACCAGCTCTAACAATGAACTCTAAGACGCTAATAAAATGGCATTGTGAAACTTTCTTTTAAACTGGACCAACCAATTCTGTGTTTTATAATTGCACTTTAATTTGTTGTTGATATAAACGTAAGGGTAGCTAATCAGTTGATGTATATTTTTTTTATCTAATAACACTATTATGTTATACGTATCATTTTAGATTATTTGGAATGCATTCAAAAGCATTACATGTAATTTTCATTACAGCCTTCTTGACTACATTTTTGACAGAAATGTATTTATAGCAAAAATTGCAGAAATTTCCCATCGGAGCCTATTATTGCTGCCCTCAGAACCATGGACAGCAACGTCTGAGTACAATTTACCCATTCAGTGTTGCTTTGGAGACGGCAGAATCATCTCTTTTGTCACATCCGTGATAGGATGTTTTGTCAAGTGACAAGCTCAATGGCTTCATTTCCACAATTTCTTTTGAATTTTTTCTTGCATTGATTATTTTAAGATGTCCTGGCCTCCAAATTGTCTGTCTAACACGATTCAAGCGGAGTAGACAAGAAGCTTTAACGATGCTTGAAGACAATATCAAAGTCCTAAGTTGTGATGGTGTGTGTTCTACCATTGAATGCATTTGTAGGTCCTTGAAGACTTGATGTGGCATGCGTCCACATCATATTGTGCAGCAATGGCATCATATTGTGCAGCAATGGCCAAAAAATGTTTGAATCCTGCTGCTGGGATTTTGAAGTCATGAACATAGACGTTTGCAGCAGCTATCACCAACATTTGCTAACCTGACAAATAAGCATATTTTTGTTGTGCATAGGTATTAGAATGGATTAATTGACAGTCTAAAATGTTAGTTAAATCTTGAGAAGGATTTATTTTTGCTCTTACCTACATTTTTAGTTCTGTTGTTGCAACATACTTCAATAAAATGTCTGATACTTGAATATGCGTGGCCAAAAAAGACTTAATCTCATTATATGTTTTCAGATTATAAACTCATTATGTAACAGTATAAAATTCATTTTCTTCAGTTTTATTAATTATCCATGGGAATGTTTGCTGTGAAAAGGAGACAATAATGAGTAATATATCATTAGCATCAGAATTATTATCTTTATATTAATAAGAATTATTATTAGTAGTAGGGGTAATAATAATAATCAATATTATTACTGTTACTAATAATAATTAGTAACCTCACAATACATTGCCCCCAGATTACCATTTAACCTTGTGCACCAACTGTTTGATCATACTTGAATTGAATTGCAACACAACAGAAGCTGGACTTCCAAACAACATGCTCAGTGAAGGTTTATTTTGATGAAAAATTAAACATCTTTCTGTTTATTTCTGACCCTATAGAGTAGATAAATCAAAGTCAAACCCTTACTGAGTATCTGTTGCGTTTGTGTGTGGAAAGTCATTAAATCCAGGACGTGGCCCACAGGCAGGCTGCTCTCCTCCCGACTCCATGGTTGTTACATGAAAAATAAGCTTGGTTTTTCCTCTCCCTTTGTATCTCTCTTTTCTTTGTTCTAATGGGCTCCCGCTCTTGGCTTTCACTCTGAGGATGACTCGTGCGTCCTGCTGGGCTTCTTCAGTAACGTGGTGCGTTAAAATTAATGCATTATGCCCTTACTTCACATTTCTCTGAGGGCACATTCACAAAATCTCCCTCTCTTATGCTGTGATTTGTGACTTCATATTTCATCCTTATCCACAATCCAACACTAAAGTAATGGCTAAGGTGTACAAAGGCAGTGATGTTATTGCATTTTAGACAATAACATGTTTATTTTCTTATGTAAAAAAAAAAAAAAATCATTTATTTGCATCTTTTAATGCATGTCTAATGTTTTGTATAAAAATGCTTAAAAGAAAATCTACAGAATATACCCTTTTTTTATTAGAATAATAGATTAATTGTCCATATAATCAATAGGATAATTGATTACTAAAATAGCTGATTGTTGCAACTCTAACATTAATATTTTATATGAGTATGTATGTCCGCCTACAGCAGCACCTTACAAGCACATTTTTTCCCCACCTCTTTTCTGTTCTGTCTGTTTGTCTATTTTTTTCCCCGTGTTCCCCTACATTCCTCTGTTATCATTGCCTGGAGAAGAGTTGTGAAATTTATGACATTTCAGATCTACAGGGGCTGGGTGATGCTAGACAAGAATAGTCTCCAGAGTTCCTGCTAGAATCCGCCTCTCTTTGATAAGCGAGTTACACAACGTCAGCGTCCTCAGTGGTCTTGCCTTCGCAATTTGTGGTAAACAGAGAGGATTTTCATTTGTTTCTTCTGGTAGCAGCAGCACTACCTCTGCAAGATGGCCCGTTCTTTGTAATAACGTGCTTCACCTTCAATGGGATAGTTTCATAAAGATGAAAGGAA
This sequence comes from Xiphophorus hellerii, assembly GCF_003331165.1. Lineage (NCBI taxonomy): Eukaryota > Metazoa > Chordata > Actinopteri > Cyprinodontiformes > Poeciliidae > Xiphophorus > Xiphophorus hellerii. Next base: position 529,580 of record NC_045691.1, read on the forward strand.
ATGAAACTGTAAACTTTGTTTTCGAACTTGTACACTTTGCTGCCCTGTTACTCTGTGCTGAGAAAACTGGACTGTTTATTTTTTCTTTAAATTCTCAAGCTATTTCTGTTATGAAGCAGCTTGAGAGCATGAAAAGTCATTCCTCTGATCAACAGAAAGCAATAGTGTGCTCCAAATTCATTAGTCTTTTGGATTTTATTTATTTTACTCTATTATTTTTTTCCACTATGCCATAATGACATTTAATCCTACATTGAATATTCAGGTTAAAAACAAGCAGTGATTGTGAAGTGTCACAGCTTCCCCCAAAATTATTTTTTTAGTCATTGCCTCTTAATTAAATAAATAACAGAGAGAAATAAAGCAAAACTTGGCATTTATTTATTTATATGTTTATTTATTTAGCTGTAAACCAAAAAATATATTAAAAATTGACATTTCTTATCATTTCAAGCCTCAGAGACTGAGTGTGCTGTCCTTGCAGTGTTGTCAGGGATGTTGTTAGGTGCACAGATGGTAAATATTTAATGTTTCTGTGTCCTGCTTTGCTGCTCCCAGTTGGGTTGAACTCTATAAGTGTGTAATAGCTCCTTATTCCCTCAGGACAACATATAACAGCCTTTCTTCCACTTGAAGGTTTGCTGACCATTGCCTGGGGGGAATCTGGATGTTTGGACAGCTTTTCTATGGAACAATATTTTTGTTATCTGGATATTCAGCTGCAGTGTAGAGAGGAGAGTTATAGTTTGAGCTAACAATTTTTATCAATAAGAAAATTACTTTCGCATCTTCAGGCTAACTGACTATTTTTAAAACCGTTTTTGTATTTAAAACTCTTCTGTGAATTGGCTAATGTCACATTTTTATTATTGCGACAGTTGTAGTTATACAATCCGTCAGCTGTAAAGCAACAGTAGGGATAAAAATTGTAATGAGGATTTTTTTTTCTATTCCTCAGAGGTTTTTCCCATTTTTCCAAACTCAGCTGAGATGTCAGTTTACATCTGTTTTCCGGGTCTCACTGGAGATTTTCTATGCATCTGGGTCTCTATATGCAACTTTGTCTTTGCAATGTTTGAGGCTTTTAAGCACCATTGAAAAATAAAAGATGCATACCTGTACCGAAAAAGGGAAATAGGATGTGGTAACCAAGAAGTCATTTATGTTATTTTTTCAGTCAGCAGTTTTTGTCGTCATTCACAAGTAAGACTTGTGTAGAAAAAAAACTATACTGTTTCCTTTTTTGCAGTGAATACAGCAGTTTTATGCAGATATGTTGGGATTCAAGTGCCAGTTAATGGTTATGGATGGAAATAATTTGTGCACATGCATAAATATTCAATGTTGCCTTGGTTCAGCAGGGTGAATCATTTACACGGTTAACTGGAAGGATAAAGTGTGCATATTCCTGCCTTTTTCTTTGCACACCATTTAGTTATAAAACCTCAGATTTTTATGCATTTGTCCTTGGGCCTGCAACGAGTTTTCCCCAGAGCCAACTGTGATTTTTTTTTCTTGTATGTTATGAATTGTTATGTTGTTGAAACGTAACCTTTCACACCATCCTGAGCCTCTGGGCATTCTGGCTGAGAAGACGTCACATAGCGGTTCTAACCTTTCATAATTTCCGAACAACATTACACCACTGTGCTTTAGGGATCTTTAGCTGATGTACAAATCTGCTTGTATGCTGTGATAAAATGTTTATTCGAATGTCGGTAGAAAACTCTGTTGACCACATTGTTTGGTTTTGTAAGAAACATTCTTAACAGTTCTTATTTTCATTTTTCTTTCAGGACAAAAGACTTTGAGGCATATGTGTGGAAAAAGTTTAAAAAGATCTTAAAATCTTGAGTACTGGATGTACTTGTATTACAGATTCAGACTAATATTGGTGGTGCTCTTGGGTTATTTGCTTATTTGCATTTTTTCTTGTTTGGGGTTTACTTTAAGCACATTTATATATTTATCACAGAGGCTAATATTAAGGCCATTTCACAGCAATCATATAGTCACACTGCAAAAACACAAAATCTTACCAAGTATTATTGGTCTAGTTTCTAGTACAATTATCTTAGTACACCTGAATCAAAAACCACCTTCAAGTAGCTTTTCACAAAGAAATATGAGCTTGTTTAAGTCAATAATTCCTTAATATTGATGAAAAAAGGTTTAGTTGCTGGACAGATTCTTTTTTTATTTACAAGAAACTGTTCAGCAACCTATAAGAGCTAGTTTTAAGTAAAGAATTCCATAATATTATTTAAAAAGTACTTATAAGTTACTTTTGTCTTATTTGAAGTGTACTAAGACATTTGTACTAGAAACTAGACCAATATTCTTAGTAAGATTTTGTATATTTGCAGTGGGATTGGCTGAAGGACTTCTTACTGTTTGCTACCTGAATAATGATATAGTACTAAAATAAATACTACACTCCCAAAAAGTTGTATTGCAATGAAATAGATGTAAAACTCATTACAGCTGCACCATCATACTGAAAAGGACTTCTCTTTTCAAATATACTTTATAGCTTTTAAAAGCAGTGGGCTCAGGAGCAAAGATAAGCAAAACTCTCAGTGCTGATGGACACAATTAAAAATTTGTACCAGTGTCAAAAATCACATGTCAGCTGAATGAGAGAACAGGACAGGGAATAAAAGCTGCAGCTTCTGACACTTATAATTGTTTATATTTTAGCTTCTTTCACAAGATAAATGTGCATTGGAGAAAATACACTGATGTTTGGGTCAGATTCTATTTACACGTCCCAACATTGTGTGGAAAAGCACTAATTCCACTGGCATTTTCTTCCAACAAGAAAGAGAAAAAAAGTCTTATTAGTGAATAAATCTACCGGTGGAAATAGTCATTTTTTGTCTATATTTAAGAAGTATTGACTTGAAAATAGTTATTTTTGCTGAAAAGTTACTCTTAAATTACTTTTGCCTTATTTCAAGTGTACTAAGATATTTGGACTAGAAATTAGACCAAAAATATTTGATAAAATTGGAATTAATATCTGTTCGTACGTCATTAACATTTTCCCAGCATACCATGTACATATTGGCTTTAGCCATGTTTCAACAGACAACTGTAGAAATCTGTCTAGTCCAGTGATGAAATTATAGTGGTTCTGTGCACATTTCTGCTTTCTGTCATTATTAATACAGCTGAATTTAAAAAGTGGAAAAGGTCATACATCTTGTTTTTGTTAAATCCACTTTGTAAATTACGCTCCAGAAATGGGCAGGTGTAACTGACTTTGTATATAGTCACTGTCTATTTTCTGTTCTTTCCTGGACTTGATTTAGTAGTTTAGTATTTATCTACTGCTTCAACAGAGCATATCACAGAGGGCGACCCTTCATTACCGACCTTCCTACAGCCTGTTGACAGTCAAGCTCTCAAAGTCAAGGCTGACTTACATTAGATGGGCATTTCAGCATGGCTGCCACGTGTCCTGGATCCTGCAGACATACACTAATTACACCAAACTGCCCTTTCAGTTTGACTTCCCTCGAACAGATATCTCAGAGTAAATGGCTGTTTTTTTCTCTCTCCCGTTTTCGCATTCAATAAAAGGACGTCTTTTGAAAGACACAAGGGAAAAAATAAAAGCAAACAAAGCTCCTCAAACTACCCCAGTGTAGAGACAATAACCCATTTGTCAGTAGATGACTATCTCTGGAGAATTAGCTTGTTGCCAACACGAGGTGTTAGTTTTGATTTTAGATGAAACAAGAAAATCTTATTTTAAAAGGGGAGCAGCAACCCCTTATCCTCATCTTTCTTTGAAAGCAAAAAAAATGAAACAGTGTGATTAATATGCAGAAAGCCAAAAACAGGACATGACATCTGAGCTTTGAAAAATAAAAAAGTAATCCTGTTTGTGCCCAGGTGTCCTAAAGCTATCTATTCAAAACAAATAAATCTTGACAGACTAAACTGATAATAAATATCTACTGCATCCAGACTAAAATATATGTGACATCAACCCTTAGGTCTTAAATTTTATACAAAAATAAATACATATTTGTTCAGTGTAAGGAGCTGAATTTGCTTCAGACCTTCCCCAGACCGGATTGAGTTCTCTTTTATGTCAGATGATTGTTTGTTTTCTCCTTTCTATTTATTCAAGAAGAATGTCTCTATTGCAAGCATTACTAAAGGACAATTAGTCTCAATAACAATTCATAAAGAAGCTGAGAGAGCTTGGTGGGGACACGGTAGATTTAAGTGGCACAGTCCTTTGCTCTCTCCTTCAAGCCCCTGATTTCATTTGTAGTCCATGTCTTTGCCAATGTCCAGTCAGTCTTAATCGAATTTAAAAAGGTTGACCGTTGAGTTGTCAAGGCACCCCAGCTTTTTCAATCATTTGCAATATTATATGGGTTGTGTGCTTTGGGGGTGATTTGGGTACAGGACAATGATTGTACTTGAATATGACAAGGCAAGGAAGGGTAAATAAGGCCTCATCACGGAGAGCAAACTATCCCTTTATAAAGATAAGCAACAAATAAGACATGCAGCAGTGACGGTAGCCAGAGGCAGGCAGAGGGATGAAAGAAAAGACGAGAAAGGATGAGGAAGTGTGAGAAGCAGAAGTGAACCTTAGATCCAGGTGACAAATAAGGAAGAGAAATCTGAGATATGGGATTTATTCTGTCTCAGTTATAATGAACCGTAATCTTTCCCAGAAAACTTTTGTAGATGTTTATTTTCTCTTTATCATTATTCAGATGTTTCTGACTTGGGTTTTTTTTATTTATTCAGTCAGATTCAGTCAAAAAAAAAGATGACTCTAAATTGCCTTGAGCATAAGACTATTTTCTGTTGGAAGAAATGTAATCCCACATTTTCAAGAAATGTTGAAGAAAATGTTTTATTGTCTCAAGTCAAACGTCTTTTTTTCAGGTTTTAATATTCAGAAAAGCATACTAACTTCCTGAAGAGATACATCCACTAATCCTCTTCTGCATATGAATAAACTGTTTAAACATTAGCTTTCTCAATTTGTCTTCAAAAAGTTCAACTGGAAATTGTTCCTCTGACATGCTAATGTCAGATAAAAACATTCATAGCCCCTTCAGCAGTGCTGACATGTAAACTTCTCCACAAATATGCAAAATCCATACCATATTCTAATAGAACTGTGTGGGGTTGAGAGTCACACTTTTGCATGAAGAGAGTCATATTTCAAGGAGTAGAGTTGTGCATAATTCACCTCTGATGTCAGAAATGGGATTGCTGTCAGCCCAGAGTTGAGAGTGAAATCACAATTTGCCAAGTGTTGTGACAATTAACTTATACAACTAATATTCTTGTTATCTTAATTTATGCATTCAAATTGTAAAGGACCACATTCACAAAAACACTGTGTTAATGAGACTGTTATTTAATCCGAGTTGTGCAGATATCTCTATCTGGCATCTGAGGTTGTCTTAGAGAATTCTGCTACGCGTCATAGAAAACAACTTAAAAAAATTGTGTTGACTGTGAGATGTTTCATTGATAACGATTAGATGGAAAACAGCCGGGCTGGGAACAGGAGAAGGAACAAAATGTACTGTAAACAATCTGGTAAGAAAGAGATTGTTACAGTACAGTAACAATCACATTACAGTGCATCTTTTTTTTTTATTTTAAAGAGAAAAATCTCATAATCTTAACAGAACACATCAAAGAGAGCAATGAACTGATAAAATACTTGTGTTAACACCAAAAAAGTAAAGTCAACCAGAAAGCTTTCTGTTGAAGGATTTATAATTAATCATGATGTGACTGACACAACTAGATCATAAGGAATGATAAATAGAGCCTAGAATTTACATAATTCTGCAATTAGAAAATGTGTCTACTAATTTGTTCAAGCCCGTTTCTAAACAACCACGCGGAAAACATGTCTTGCATCACAGTCAGAAGGTTTTTTTTTTTGTTGCTAGATCACACACTCATCAAAATATGTGGAAAAATATACAGATGAATGGCATTGTGCAGTATTAGGAATGTAAAGTTATTTGATGATATAAATAAATGAGCATATTTCATCAGAAATACTGCAACTCCAAGCTGCCAACTCTGTCATTTCAGAGTTTCAAGCTTAAATAGGTTATTGATGTTTTTCTTTAAAGGTTTGAAATGCTTAATAAAGTCTGGTAGAGGAGTGCTGGGTAACTCAACTGGTCAAGTCAGTGTAAAATCTGCAGAGATCTGTAGGTCTTTGTTGCAGTAGGCTCAGCTGACCCTGACCTGACCTCTCTCTACCCTCATCTTGAGGAACTTTGTAAATAAAGGCTAGTTGTGTCAGCAAAAACAAAAGTAAAAATGTACAAAGACTGTTGTTCATAGTTTATCTTTGAAATTATGTGAAATTTTTCTTTTTTCTAAAGTGAATCATTCCAGTTCATCAGTGGAAAATTATAATTATACACTTTCTCTCTTAGATTGAGCAAAGCAATGTCTCCCTCCCAAATATTACCCATAGTGAAACTCTTTCTTAAGATGTGAAAGTATAGCAATTAATTGAGAGCTCTTCAACAAAGAAAATAAAAATAAATTTCAGTGTCAGAAAATCTGACAAACCCTGCCTTTAACCTTGAAGTGCATTTGTGCTGCTTGCATGGCCATCTTTCTATTTTCCTCCAGGAACACTCACGGACAGAGAGCACTTTTCATTCACACCGGAGCAATTGCTTGATAAAATTGAAAAGCAGAGGAAATATCAATTTTGTACCCTCTTCTTGGCAGAAGTAAAAAGGTAAACAGTTGAACTGATTTCAATAAATCATTATTTGTGTTTCCGGGACGACAACACAACATGACAGACACTCGCCACATCTTTAGTCGGCCAGAGATGGAAACTGCTTATAGTCAAAAAGGGTGGGTTGGCAAGAGTGCACACAAAATACACAGATGAAAAAAGAAACACACGCCCACATAATAGGGGCTGAATCAAAGACGGAGAGAGGAGGTGAAAGTTAAAGGTGTTGGGAAATGAGGTTAAGCGGAGAGAAACAGTTTTGACTGACTGTCCGTAGCTGCATGTGCTGATCTGCGCTGATATCCTCTGTGAAGCCTCATCAGTCGCTCAGCAGGATGTCTCGGAGGAAAAGGAGTTTTACGTTTGGAGCTTATGGAGGGTAAGATAATACAGGCCTAATCTGTGTAATGGCCATTTGATTTGGGACGTTTTACCATTTGCTTCGCTCTACAACAGCAATAGTGTGTGACACAATAGAGAACCTGTTGTGTCTGATTGCCATCTCAGGAGAACTGAGGGGAAGGTGTAAGACGACTGCTCAGGGAGCTGTTCTGCACCTGCTCAGCAACCGCAGAGTCAGATAACAAGGTCATTCACAGTCAGCAACGGGTCCTTCTAATTAACAGCTTTAACCATTCATAGCAAAACACTGTGCTAAACTAATTAGATGAGTTTTATTTTGTGCAAATCCAACAAAGGGTGATTTGAGAGGGATTCTTCAGAAGGCAGTTTGTTTTCTCGGTCACTGTGACCTGTACAGATTTTTTTTTAAAGTATTGAACAAACTTGGGTGCTTTCATGAATAATAAAATGTCTTGTAAATTTAAGCAATGAATTGGCAGTTTTAATGGTTTTTCCACTGGATTTTTCTGAACTTGTGAAATCAAGAGCTACGTAGATTAAATAAATTATATTCAACAAATAACATGATAACAAAGGGGGTTTTGAAGTGTTCAATTTGTGCTATTGAACACAGAAAAGATGGCCATCAAAGTTGAGTCACTCTCTCAATGACTCAGAGACAAGTAGTTTGGTTTCTAAGCAGTGTACAAGAATTCCTATGGTATTAAATAAAACAAATGAGTTCTTCTAGGCTTGAGGAAAACACCCGTGACAATCAGTTTGATGTTTTTGGAGCAGAGTTGAAGATGAAAGATTTCCTAATTCTACAAGCCTTAGAAAAGCAGAAATGTATTTTAAGGATTGGAAACAAAAACTTTGAGGACGTAATTTCTCTTGACTAAAACCTCCAGAATCTGTAGCTCTGAATGTAAAATATATTTTAATGTTAGAATTATTATTACGTCTTAAAGATGCAAAGTCTTCTTTTCACTCAGCAAATGATTAATACATTTTAAAACATATAAATGAAATTACTTGTTTTACTCCAACCAATAGTTGCGAGAAATTGTTTTAAAAAATAAAACGTCAAATTGGTATTGGTATTAGTATTATTTTTTACCAGGTTTACCAGGTATGGCTTATTCCTTGGCTTGATTGCAGCCGCTGGTTACCTAAATGATTGAATATTTACATGGATCCAGTTTTATTTTGAAGATGGCGTCCTCCCTTCTCTCCCCTTGTCTGTCTCACCTTTGCAGTTTCCTACGGGAAAGTTGGCATTCTAGGCAATCAGGCCGAGCTTTGTTAACCATGTCATGTGATCAGACCATAACATTTGTATTCCTCCTAGAAAATGAAAGTGGGTTAGTGCAGTGCATTCTGGGATTAATAGCTTGCATACAAGTCTTACTCTTCCCAGTACATAGTTCAGTCCCAACACAAGAAACTAATAAGATCCAATACCGGAGGCAACACTGAATGAAATGAATGCTCACAAACCTTAATAATGTTGAAAGAAAATTGGAAGTACATTTTTTATTAAAAACATCAGATGCTATAATTTGTTTTAGCGTTGCTGCAATTATATAAAATTAATTAAGTTTTTTTGTCTCACCAATTTTAATTTTTTTAAAAGTTTTCAATCTCCATTTTTTATAAAGCTGCCGATTCTGATTTTAGATTATTCAGGTTTCTCTTTAAGAGCTATAATGTAGGAGGATATAAGGATGACCTTTATGATGTTTTTATTGACCTTTATACAATGAGGACATTAATTATTAGTGGCAGATGAGACGTCATGCTCTATGTACAGTATATGAATGTGTGTGGCAGAGCAGCAGCCACTGTACAACAGAGTTTCAGCATCAGAGTTGACATTTTAAGACTTGATTGTCTTATCTTTGGGTGTGGATCCTATCCTTAACTCAGAGATTTCTGAAGATCTTGTAACATTTTTAAATCCAGAATTCTCCAAGAAGGGCAGGTTGAAAGTTCTAAAATATAAATCAAGGCAAGTTTAGTTCGATATGTTCATCCATCCTGTAAAATGCCAGAAAACATTCCTGGACATGAGATAAAAAACTCAATTACCTTTTAAAATACTGGCTTATATCAGTTTTTCTGGCTTCATTTTTAAACACCTTACTGATAGACTATAGTTTATTTTGTGTTTTCCTCTTGCAGTAACAGCTTCCACACTAAAGGATATTTCCATTGAGACCTGAGTTGAAAATATCTTGTGACAGCATCAATGCAGCAGATAGCCAGATCATTTACTTGTAAGCAACAGTCAGGTACAAATTAACATGTTTATTGTAAGAAAAAAAATGCCTTTTTCTACTTTGCATTTTAATATATCTTGGTGGTTTATTTTGCTTCCACGTTGAAGAGAATTTTCCTCTGCTCCTAAAATTCCTGTTGCTGAAAATGAGTCCCTGTGAGGAAATAATTGCTTAATGAATAACTGGAAAATTATTGTCAAACAGAAATGAATTGAGCTCAGGCTTGAAGCTTCAGACTTGTGACACTGTCTTTGGAGATGTTATTTGGTGGCAGGATAATTTCCGTGTGAAATTGAATTCTAATTGCTGTTGGAAGATGAAGTTGTTGGAGCAAGGAGAACCGATGTACAAAACAACAACTGAGAATTGCATTCTATATCTGCCAGTTCTGTTGTTGATAGAAGCCACTGGACAACAAACAAAGAAATGGATGGACACATTTAAATTCATTTGTGGATTTTACTTAATTTATACAGTACAGACAAGTTTAATATTAACCCAACTTATTCATCCCAAAAACTTGTCTAGCTGTTGATTTGATGCAGAGTTGATTAATTCAGAGGTGGCTATCATATCCATGTGCAAAAGTGTCCTTAAAGATTATACAAGGTTTTTGTTTTTCCATCAATGTTTAGATGAGCTCCTGCTAAATATTCAAAGCTGGAAATGTGAACATCCACAAATACATGATTCTTTTATAAAAAATATCTCACCATCATCACAATTGCGCTTACTTTCAACCTCAGGGTTGTTGAAAATATGTGCGTAGAGATGATGGGCTGATACTGTTCTGGGTGATTTATCTAACTTAAGCTTGATTATATCTGCAGGTAAAGCTGTTTTATTACTCAGAAATGTATCCATCTGCAGAGTTATTGCTGCACCATGCTGTTATGATAAAATAATAAAATAATAGTTTGCTTTTTTTTCTTCAGTTTTCTTTATTTATTTAGCGCTAAGTTTATAACGAATTGGGACTTTTCCCACAGGTTTTCTGTTCATGTTTGTTGTGTTTACCACTAGGTGGTGTACGGAAATAGGATGGATAAGAGGGAGGAAAGGAATACCGGATGTTACTGTACTGCGGAGCGAGTTATGAATAAACGCTGTTAAGAGTTCTTTGTCTACTTGAGCTTCTACCTCGTCCTACCTTCCACACGTAACAGTATTGTCCCGTCTCTGTTCATTACAGTTAGTGCAAAAAGAAGATACTTAAACTACAATAGCTTTACCTGGCGAAACACATGACCATCTCAGCAAGGAAAAACTAGGCAGTTGCACAATATGAACTTAATAAATGGAGAATAATGGCAAACTTTGCGTCAAGGATTTTAAATATTTAATATAACAAGATATTTTAAGGAATTGTTGCAGCACTAAGAAACACAATGCTCAACAGTTGGTACACTGTTCTTAGCAGTTCTCCACAAACATGCTTATGACCAGATAGCTCAGTTTTTGTCTGGGATTTTGATTATGTACATAACCAGGAAAGAAAGTTGCCCTTCCAATAGGATAATGTTCCCAAAGATGCTTCAAACTGGTTTTAGAATGGGTAAAGCAGACTTTCATTACATTAGACATCTGGAAGAGCCCAATGAAAATTCATGGGCTGTGATTGAAAGTCAAGTCTGTGCCAAGAAACCAATCAATTTAAATGAACTCTACAGTTTCTGATAAGGGTGAATAAATAGCCACACAGTGTCAGGTTGAAGGTTTGTTGATGTCTACAAAAAATGTGTGGTTTCTGCAGTGTTTGTTAGCCAATATTAGTAGCGGTGTATGTATTTTTTTGTGATTGTAATTTTAATCTTTTGTAGATAAAATAGACTCACTGTAAAGGCTTTGTAAGAGTGAGTCAGCTTTCAGCCTCAAGACAAAAGGAAGAGTTCACCCATGTGAGATCATAAGCTGTACACATATCTCACTGCTCTATTACAGTTACCCTCGCAGGTGTTGCTACCACCTTATGATTGTATTGAGGAGCTTGGTGTGATAGTGCAAGGACACTTCTTGTTGATGCATGTTTTCTATTCTTTTTTTTTATTTCACTGTTTTTCCAAGATTACCTGCGTTTTTTCTTAATGTTGATGTTTAGGTTTTGTAGTAAATAGTAAGTAATAAATTTAAACATAAATAAAGTAACAAAACATTCAAAGATGAGCAGTTTTTAAATCATCTCTGTTTCTGATTGCTTCTGAGGCAAACCCTCCTGGGCGTTCCAGGCAGCCATATAATTGCTGAAGGAGATGGGGTGCAGAACTGTACATATAGGAAAGAGCACAGGTTGCTCATTTCTGCTTTGGGCAGCTCTTTTTTTAGGCTTAAAAAACTCAGGGACATACTGGAAGTAGTGGCCAAGATAACAGCTGGGTCTAAAAATATTTCAGAAAGGTTTTCTGTTGCTTCACTCTTATCTTCTTTATTAAAGGATATACAGAGAAAAAAGAAAAGTCATGAATTTTCTTTCCAGGTTATGTATATAATCAGATAAGATTCTCTGTGCTTACCATTACAGAAGTTCGACATCTACCTTTGGGTTACTTTACTCTCTTTTTATACAGTAAATACAATCCACAGATATGTATTTAATGTAAGACCTTGGCCAAAATATATCCCAAGGATCCTGATGTGGATTTACCATAGATGGCTAAAGAACTAAGAGTTTCCAAAACAAGAAAATGTATCTTGTTTGGAACACACACAAAGATTTTAGTCTTTTCATGTGTCATTGAAGAAGGATATCAGCCATCCAACTTTTTTTTTATGATGCAACCTAAAAACCTGGTGGGGTTTAAATGAAATTCTACATTGTCTTTATTGCAGTGATAAGGAAATGTATATCAAAACATGCTCAAAATGTGCCCAAAAGGCATGGTAGACATCAGAAACAATAGGAGTCCCAATAGTGATACTGGAGGTACCCCATAGTGGAATGGACAATAACCTGTAATTTGGCAGAGCTTCAAAATAGGATTAGTCAAATAAATGTGAAGTAAACCATTTCAAAGCAGATCCCAAATGACTAATCAATCCCTTAGTCTGTTGGTTATGAACCAAAGGTTGACTGTACCAAAGACAAAGGATTAATCCAGCATAAGTTCAACAGTACAATTTTCTGTCACACTATGCATCGAAATCTCATCTGTGATGCTAAGAAGAGCAATGTCAGAGGTATGAGTTTTAGTGAAACCTGATAACTACAATTTGCAGTTAAACATTTTTTCATCTTTATTCTTCCTTTTAAAAAAAGCATTTTAGAATCAGGCAACATTTATGAGTAAGAATTTGTTTTTAACTTTCTTCCTAGAGATCTGTGCGATCTGAGCAGCGTGATTTTAGTTGACTAGAGATTGCTGAACCTACTATATTTAGTAAAACTCCTGGGGGGCTGGAGTTGTTTCTGCAGAGAGTATTCTGAATTTTCAGACACATTTCTTGTGGCACTAATAAATGTCATCTCCCCAACACCTTTTTCACTACTTCAGCCCAATATCATTGCTCTCCCCACTGATGTTTACTTTAGTCACTTAGCATTTGATGTGCTCAGCCCAGATCACCCTACGATGTCAAGTGGGATAAAATTACATTCGTACTCTATGAGCAGAGAATGTGAGTGTAACAGAAAGACATTTTATGTCTTTTTCAGTGTTGTGCCAGACATCAAACAATTTTTTTCTTTCTTGTGCAAGCCGAGTCTCCACTTTATTTTGAAAGTGTGACATATAAGCACCTGGAGATTTTTTCTAGAATTCCAAGAACTGCACATAAAAAAATACATCTCATGTCTAATTTTCTAAATTAGACATGATAGAGATTGTTATATGTCTATTAATAATGATGCAATAGTTGAAAGAATTTGATCACTGGAAGATTTCTCTTTACCATTGTAAAAGAAGCAGGTTTGTAGAAAGCAAAGCAAACATGCAGAAAGATACACAACTTGTTGCTAAATAGTTTGTATTTTTGTGTTTTCTATTTGAGCATCTTTTCATATACTGGAATTAGAATTTAGGATTTTAGCTCAATCCTCAGAGCTTATTGTGATACTATAAGTAATGATTAACAATAAACATTTCAATGAAAATCAGTAGGTTTTGGGTTAAAAAATTTTTTCTTTTTTATTGTTAAACTAGTTAGAACAGCACAAAATACTTTAAGCCCTGTAAGATCATATGTGATTTTTTTCACAGTTTCTTGTATGATTATGATTGTTTGCATTTAAACTTCTTCTTTTAATGACAATACAATTCATTTACCTGATAAAAACCTAGCATGCCTAGGAGCTGCCATGGTAACAACAATTCAGATTTGCCCCTGCAGAAGTCAATTGTCTCATTTTGCACAACTTTTGCATAAACAAAAAGGATTGCAAATTCACTTAGCAACAATCCAACTGGTGGGGCATAACATGTAGGTGGCTCCCACTCAGTTGTAACTAAAATTTTGTGAAAATCCAACAAATACACTGGGGATATTGCAAAAGGAAAGCACAGCAGTAGACCCAGGACAATATCACAGCAACACAAACTGAAAGCAAGCAGCCCTGAAAACAGAAAATGCACAATAGAAAGAAAAAACAGAGCTGAACCAGAAGGCAGCCTTATATTTAAGCAGTTCCATCCAAATTGGTAAAGATGACTTGTTGAAGAAAACACATTTACTGATTTCTAGTTAAAGGGCATCTATGTAACTGCAGTGAAAAGTAAGATTGTTGATTAAATATTTTGGTTTCCTTCCACAAGCTTCATATAGTTTGCTGAAATTTTTGTCGTGTTCCTTCTGGAAGAAGTGATGTAACTTTGTCATGCTTGATGGTGGCTCTGCATACACACCTGTTCAACTCTGCCCTCTTATCATCTACGGTATTTAGGTTATGGCATTATGATGGCCACTTCAAAACATTTGCTCTGTTGCCTTTAAGCCCTGTAGACTAGCAGAATGCTAACTGACAAGGTACATTTGGAAAGCCCATGTTCAGCTAAGTTTTACCTTCCTTGATGTGTTGAGATGTAGCTTGAATCTTTCCTCACAATGTTCCTTCCTCATCATCCTGTCCATTTTCCACAGCAAAACCCTCACGCAACATGATGCTGCCACCCCTGTACTTCACAGTTGGGATAGTGTTCGCAGGCTTTCAAGCGTCCTCCCTTTTCCCCTAAATGTAAAAGAAATGTTTCATCAGAGTAAAAGATATGTCTTTGAAACCGAAAGCTTTTGTGTGAGTGCATTTTCAAACTTCAATCTGACTTTTTATGTTTCTTTTGGAGTAATGGCTTCTTCCTCACTGTAAAAACCTTTCAGCCATGCTGTTTTAATATGGAAAACTACACTTTCTTATGAGAGTCTGTCACCGTCTTCACAAGATCTTTTGTTTATTTCTGGAGCTGATACTCATTTCACATTGAAGCACATTCGTCGCTGGAACTTATTTCTTTCCTCAACGGTAGAATGACTGGATATCCATGTGGCGTTTATAAATGTCACCTTCAAGCAGGAAATTATAGCCTAGGATAGATTTTTGTAGATGCACATTCCCTTTCTGATACCTTGCCTTATTTGTTTTTTTCCATGTTACTCAACAAAAGCAGTGTTTGAGGTGTAATCTACAATACTATCCAAAAATTATTATTGTTGCTCCCTTGAAGTTCTTATTAGATCAAGATTATATAACATGCATGTACTCATCTATGCACATATTTTTTTAAAAGCATAAAATTTAGACCTTTTTTAATATGAAAATTCTAATGTTGCATGTCTTCTCAGCATCAGTCTTTCCCCCACAGGCTTTGCTTACCACTTTTCTTAGATTTCCCTCTAGTTTAAATATTCCCCAAAGTTTTACGTCTACAAAAAGTGCAATGTCGTTGAGGGAATTGTATTTTTGCTTTAATCTCTGTAAATGTTTAAACTGGAAAAGCTTGCTAGTGTGGTTGAAAAACTGACAAAAAAACATTTCATCCATTTTGACAGAACTGAATAGATATATATTTTATTTTTATTGGCTGTTTGCTTGATACTAGAGATAAAGAATAAAAATGTGGCGATTCAGGTTTAGTCTCAGCTGTGCAATACCACATCAGAACATTGCAGTCCAAATCAAAAGAAATATAGTAGGCTTCACAGTAATGTTAATGTATTTTCATGACATTTCTCTCTAATTAAAACTTTTGGAAACACTTGTTTGTCAATGCAATTAGTTGCAAAATTTAGTTTGTTACGGTTCATGCTGTGTCACATTTTGGAGGTGTCATGTCATCCATTAGCAGAGGGGGGTGTGGTTGTTTATGCTGTGACCTATTTTTCAATCCTGGCTGTTAATATCAAAACAGAGTGCTGTCTGTGTCAGCAGGGGGTACAAACAGCACACCTAATGATGACTGGCAAACTAATATTTCCAGTGATAACAAGGTGCAATAAACAGTAAAAAAAAAAACAGCCCTCAGCAGCTCCTGACATGGCTGTTTTCATATCAAATAGACATTAGTCGGTTAGAAAACTGGGTTAAGGTTGATACAACAGTGTTTGAAACGCACTAAAAAGTTCAATAAAATAACATTTCATTTGGGACAAACTGTGGGATTCTACCATTTAATTATCTAAGACTTAACAAAATACATATAATACATCTAATATTACCAACCTAATCATGTAAAATGAGCAAATTTTAACAACAGACAGCTAAATATGTAAAACTTTTAGAATTTCCCCTTGGCAAGCTAGAATACTGTACATAGTTTAATGACTGGACCATGGAAGAATGTAAGCAACACAAGCTTTAATTTTAGAGTCTGGTAAGCATAAACTCAAACTTAAAACTACAAGCTTCAATAACTCAATATTTTTGTCCTCTGGTCCAACATGTTCTGCATGCTTTGACACACTTTTTCACACCTGATTCAAATTAACTTATTACTTAAAACAGTTGCCAGACGTTCTGCGGAAGCAGTGTGCGATAAGAACCAGAGTGAGAAAACAATGAAGTGAAATCCATTCCAGTTTAGGGTTAAAGTAGAAATTTGTTATGTGTTGCGGTGAAAGTAAAGTTCTGAATATGTAAACTGCTCCATTTGAAATGGACCACAATCTGTGAGTTAGTTGATATTGGAAATGGTTGATTATATTCTGCCCACATTCCAACAGTTGAGTAGTGCTTTTCCTATTCTGCGTGAGCTGAATTATTTCAGAGGGAAAAATGTATACTGATATTGTAAAGAGTATATATTAAGGCTTGACATGTATGACCCTCTATAGCGTCACTTTATATAATAGGTTTTTCTTCTTATTTCATCAAATTAGTCAAATAAATGTTTTAATATTCCAATTTATTGAGATGGTCCCACTGTTGCAATTTCAGCTGCTTTCATTTGTCTATTTAGGCAGAGATGTGTCAATGCCAAAAATGTGTGGCATGTTTTCAGTCTAATACAATCAGACAAAAAGAGGATTTCTGTTTGATTTTTCTAATTGTCATTTATGCAACAGATAGCAGTGAATATTTGATGTGTATTTTTGAAGTACAGCTGAACTCCTGACATGTAAAAACTGGCAGCTACCGCTATTTAGTCCACTTTATAATGAATACAATGTGACAAACACATATGATGCCAGCAGAAACAAGTGAAAACAAAGCAGCAGGGCAAAGTGTATTAGCTGTTTTAAATTAAACACCCCTGATGGTGTCTGACAGGTGCTCCCAGTTGGGCTGATTAGTCCTGCCCATCAAGACTGGAAAGGTAGCACAAATTGTCCAAGAAAGCAACCAACATCTCTCCATACAACAAGTTCAGCTAAGTAAAAGCTTATTCAAGGCATTTAGCCTAAATAGTTATAATGCAGTCTAAAGACAGTCCTTAAGGGCTCGCATCCTGCAGGTTTAGTTCCTTCCCTGGATCAACACACCTGAATCAAATGATAGTTTGCTAGCCAGCCTCTACAGCTCATTATGACATGCTGAGGACCATTTGGACAATTTCTGTCAGCTGTTTTGGTGCATAAGCATATGTAAAATGGCAGGAGACCGCTGCAGTCAAAGATAGTAATTATTCCTGCCAGCATGGCACATTTACTATACATGTTTAAGCTCCATTTTGTCCTCCAGGCAACATAATGTCTCACCAAGTGTATTTTTGTTTGACAGTGATTTTAAAAACACTTCAATTTATTTCTTAAGATTATTATGACAAACAGAAACATCTGCAGGTGTTCTGGGTGGCAGGATCTGCTCTGTGCACATGTCATAAAAGCTGTAATGGATAAAGGGTGGAGACAGGAGCAAACCTTACATAATCTGTTTCTGGTGCTCAGAAATATAATCTTTGGGGAATAAATCTTGTGATTTCTCAAGTAAAACTAAATGCAACAGTAAAATTTGGAAACAAGGAGATGCTGTAGACGCATCTCTTCTGTGTGATGTAACCAGTCAGCATTCACAGAAATTACTTTCCAATGAGCTTTTAGGAAGATGAATTTTAGATAGCAGTATTGCTGTTTAAAGAATAAATGAGTGATTCTTGAGAAGTGGGACAAAATGGGTTTACATTTTCCCTTTTTTTTTTTTTTGATTATACCTCAAATTTATGTATACAAATATGACAACTAATGTTTTTTAAATGTAAAGATGCTAAGGTGTAGGCTCCCAGTGGCAAAATTTTTTTTGGAATTTAAACTTTTTATTGACCTGACCCAGAACTTTGTCATCACCATCTGACAAAAATAAATATAAAATTATTTTTAATGACCCTATTAGTGATATTTTTACTCAGTTTTACAGACAAATGCTTCTCAAAAAACAAGAGCTATTATATAAAACAAAAGACCTAAAGTCCATCTGAAGGAGTTGGCAGTGCATGACGGAGGTTGACGCAGAACTGAAGGTGGTGACAAAACTAGTGAGTAAAAAGAAATACTTGATACATGTGAAGTAATGCCATTTATGTAAATACATTACAATAAATGCACATTTAAGTGAGATTTGTCAACTCTATCACTGAAAGAGTCAGACTGTCAGCTAAAAAACTCTGATGGAGTTGACATCTGACGGAGTTGAAAAAATGCCAAAATACCTCAATTTATATGATGTTATTCTGAAGGAGGGCCATGTTGTAGCTCGTCATGTCCATGAAATCTTACAGTTTACTAAAATTAAGCATTTATTTCCACAAATTTCATCAAAGTTTTGTAAATTGTCAGTTATGGTGTTGACACATCATGTTATGACGAACAACTTAGCAATAAAACGGAAGAAATAAACTACAGAATAACATAAGCTAACTAGAGCTGCCTAGCCCTCTTAGCAAGGAAGAGAAAGGAAAGGTCATGGGGTCCTCAGAAGTTCTGATGTCCCCAAAAATGCCTGAATTTTTTGTGTCTGTACGGTGTTACAAAAACTTGGGACAAATTTCAATTGAGTTGGAAAATATATAAAAATACTTTTGAATTCAATTTATTGATACTTTAATAATTATTTATTTGAATACTTATACTTAATGTCATAATATATTATCATAGTATTCCTTTAATTGTTTTAAACTATTATAATGTATTGAGTTCTGCTCCAGGACAAGGGATTTTAAAAAATATTCAGCAAACACCAGGAAAACATACATTGTTGTGCTCACATGGCCCAGGTTAGTTTAGTCAGATATTTGAAAAATATATATTTTGTGTATATTTTATTCAAATTTTGTGCTTTATCCATAGGACCTGTTTTGTCCCTCTTCTCAAGAATTACTGAAATATCAAAAATATTACTAGCTATGATCAATGATTGGTATGCTGCTAAGCATGTGTCACATTTTTTATAGAGATTTTTGTCATTTAGGAAGCAAACAAAAGCAGTCTATTTGCACAGGTCTAAAATAAGAATGTCGGGAGAGTTGCTCTAATTATCCGGATGGTATTTTCATTTTACTACTTTGTCAATAAATGGCTTCCGTGCCTTTGTAAGCATTGACTCTGCATGAGCTTTGTAATTATTTGAATTGTTGCCCCTGGGGAGGATGGCAGTGGCAGTGATTATTTGTAGATTAATTATCCACAGCCAGTGTCTGTTTTTGTTCAATTTTAAAGATCAGTTCTACTAGAGGAGGAATTATTGTAAGAGTGACATCCCTCCAAAATACAGACCTGCAGAGCAAGTGGAGGAAACATACTCTGGCATCCTCTTATATTGACCTTATTTCCTGCTTTGAATTTTAATATTTCTCTTATTCATTGTACATATCAGTTTATCTTACAACCTAACAATGTTGCACGATTTCTGTAATTAATTCCTCCACATATTTGAGATGTAGATTAAATTTTCATGTATGCTCTACTTTGATTTTCTAATCTTGATGATATTTCGATTAAAACTGCTGCGTTTCCTTCCATTTAATCATATCTACACTCCGACAGTCTGCCTCCCTACAGCTGCCAGGCACCACTTACCGTGTTTGAAACAGTCCCACTCTGGCTCTACTGAGCGTGTAGCTGGCAGGCAGAGGCGTGGTGGAGAGAGGAAATAGGATATATGGAAAGCGTAGTCCTCTGGCTTCGTGTCACGTTC
>NC_045691.1:549615-587920 GCF_003331165.1 Xiphophorus hellerii
CTAGTGTACAACATGTATTGCAATCTACCGGTAAAAAATATATACTGGCTTTAAAATGATCATGATTTATGCCAAATTGTGTGGGGCAAAAATGAGTCCTTATGTTCAAATGCTCACATTTGATTGATACATTTGCAGAAAGCTTCCTTTTTTTAGTGTTTTTTCTCTATTGCACTTAAATACGACTAAAAAACAAAGTCCTAGAGTTTAATGACAGGAGGTATTTATAAGGAAAATTTAAAATGTCTTTCCTTCTGTCTAGAGTTGACAAGAGCTTCTCCAGGGCCAGAACCACATGGTGAGTCATTTGTCTTTAAAACTAATATACATAACAGAATTGGGTTTCATGCTTCGGTGGCTGCAAATATTTTCTTGCAATGTTGTAGTTATCAATGTCATCTATTTTTATGTGTCCATTTTAAAATTAGATGAAGTCATCACAAATTTTACATCGATGCTGCATCCTGCTTTATTTTTGTCTTGGTCACCTTGATGTTGCTTACTTCTCGCTTCACTGTACCAAAGCAAAATAACATTTTTATTTAACTATTGAGTATTTTAATTGTGATGTCTTGTGATTTAGCCAGAAAAAACCTCATAGTTTTGTTTTAAATATAGATTTACTTATTCAGTAGCAATGCTGATACAGTTTTTAATTTCAGTACCAGCCATCCTTCCCCTCCCGACTGATTTTTTTTTTATTTTTAGTATTCATGAGCATATGCTACTGTGTGAAGTCCCCTGTCAATAAATATGCACAGTCTTAATTGTTCCCATCATAATTAGACTACAATTCTGTTCTTTTTGGCTCAGGTGTGTGTCAAAGCTCTTTCTTTTGTCTGCGGCTTGGCACCTCTAATGATTTCCATGACAATCGTTTGAGTGAGTGAGCAAGTGAGAAAGGGAGAGAGACAGAGAGCAAAGAGAGAGAGGAGGTGAGAAACAGTTGCTGGAATAAAGCCCCTTTCTCAATCTGAATAGCTTATTAATAGAGCTGGTCCTGGGCAAACAGATGGCAGCTGCCAAAAACAAACACAGAAATCACAGAAATGAAAAACCCTAATTCAATTAAGTGGGAAGCATTCCTCTCTGCAGCGGTTATTGAGCAGTTTCCTTTAATTTGATAATCCATTTTCAAAAGAAATAGATGAAAAATGTGCTTCCACCCCATCCCCTGAAAACTCTCCTGTATTTTTATCTGAAGCTGACAAGCAGAGAATGCAGAGGCCGCAGGCTGCATGTATGTGGATGTTGGGGAAAAAGGGATTTAAGTCATTACATGGCTCATAATTAACAAATGTAATTAAACTTACTAATGAAGATTTAAAATGGAGCAGTAATGTGAATTAGTGTTTCAGATTAAAACGTCCATATGGATAAGTGAGCTCAGTTCTGTAGTAATTACTTATTAGCAGAATATCTGTTATTATGACTGAAATCAGTAGTCTTTTCTATAATTTCTATCTGTATTTTGTCAAATTAGATTTGCTCTAGTAACAAAAAGACAGTTTAATGGTTTAAGAAAAAAAACTAACTGTTATTGTTGTCTGTTCTGGTTAGTGTGCATAATTTGACAAGGCACATAAAAGTAATTCAATTCGCGTCACTAGACATAGTGTAATGTTCCTGTTATGTATGCATTTCAGTGGGCGGGTTTGGATTTACCAGGGCTCAAGCTATGTGAAAAGAAGTGTATTGAAGAAGAAATGTAAGGTTTATAGCAAATTAATGTGTCATTCAGAGATCAATGGAAGAAAGATTCTTCTTCTTGCATAAAAACTCAGAATAACTTAATCTTCTTGTTCAGTATTCAAAATAAACTTTGCGTATTGTTTAAAAACCTTGCAAAACCTTAATGATATTTTATTAAATTGTTTGAGAATTTAATTCAGCAAATGCCTATGTCAATACAGGCAAATCAAAAAGCAGAGCAGTGTTACAAATAATTTGGAAAAAAGAAGGCCAAGATTTTATTCATTTTCATAACTGGCATAAATGGAGCCAGTATTTAGACCTACTTTATATGCCATAAAACACTATATTCAGAGGAATCCATGTGGACTTGGATTTAACTTCAAGCTTTAGATCTCAATTTAAATATAAAAAAAAATACTTGTTTCTTGTTAAAATTCAAACAAACAATACAAACTATAACTTTACTAAACTCGTTACCCTTTTCCTCACAACTGAGACCAAGGCCAAAACAATGTTTCCAAAAATAATTTTCTCGGATGTTGGCCAAACCAAAATAGATTGAAAAATGTTTAATAAAAACAAAACAAGAAAAATCTTATTCATCTTCTCATTTGCTCTTGCTGCAAATGATCGCCTAGCCTGTCACATACTGAGGGGATCCACTACAACGTTGACAAAACAGAAGTAAAACACTTTCATCACATTCGCTCTTGCAACCTAGTTTTCACAGTGTAACCTTCATCAGGATTTGTATGGAGGCACCTGGAGCTCTCCGTGAATGACTTTCACCAGGATGATTTTTTTTTTTTTTTTTTTTTCAAATTTAATCCCAAGTTAGAATTCAATCCTCATTTTTCACTCGCTCCATGCCTTTGAAGTCAATTTCTCTAAAACCAGTGAGACTGATTGAAAACACTTTGGAGTGATAGAAAGTATCATTACTTAGAAGAGACACAGACAGGGATAAAACTAAACCAAAGAGAGGGAAAACACTCAGGTAGATTTGATTCTAATGAATGCAGATGCATCTGACGAAAATAAATGTCTCATGGGAGGAAAAAAGAAGACCTAAATAGAAGATGAGGGGCTTTAAAGATGAAGCAATTTATTGGATTTGAAATATGAAAATTACAATCATGCACCAAGCATTCTGGATTCTGCAGGTACATAAACACTGTAATTGATGAGGAAGGAAAACTACTTGAGCATGACATACCATGTGTCAGAAACAATGGAGCTCACAATGACCAAACAAGACAATCTTGTTTGTTTGCACTTTAACTTTGGGAGAGCTCAAACCTAAATCAGAAATGAAAGATTTTATTTTTGTCATATTTTTCAAAGCAATAACAAAATATGAAACAATTTTCAGAGAAAAATATAGTTGGAGTCTGTCAGAGTTGGCTTGTGAGAATACTGCATAATTCTTTTATAAAAAAATGATGCTATATTTTTTCTCGTTTTTTAATTACCGGTAGTTATTTTATGCTGTTTACACATTTGCTTAACAGTGGCAAAACTCATTATGATTAATGTGCATAATATGTTTTAATACATGAAAATAAAGGTAAAAATTAACACTAACAATGATGATTTTCAATTATCAACTGTAAACTGAGTGTGGAACAAGATGTTTCTCTCATCTCTAACTCGCCATGTATGGAAAGCTTTCCCCAGATTGTACTGAAGTCATACAATCTTCAATGTATGACTTACCAATATTGTTCATTTGCTGGAGATGGTCTTTTAGTTTCAGTAATCAAGAAATTGTTGCAGATGATCCAAGAGGTCAAAACCTGATTGTACGTTCAAGTAGTCTCTTGTGTTTATACCAGTTAGGAGCAGTCCTTGCCTCGATTTCCCATTCTGGCCATTTTTAGCAAAGACAATCTTCCCTGCTTTTCAGGAGAATAAAAAAGGGACAACAAAGGTATTTTTTACACGCAAACAATTGACAGATACCGTCCTTTTTAAAAGTGAGGTCAGTCTCTTTCCAGCAGACACTTGACAACATAATTTTTCATTGCTATGAGTGAGACATTTTGGTACTTTATCAAATTGCGAGCTCTTTTTCATATATTTTTCTAGAAGTGTGGACCTTTCACACACTGGACAGTGATTACATTTTTCTGTGTTTTCTATATTTCAAAAAAAATATTGAAGAACATCTAATCAGCACTGTTTCAAATAGCGTCTCTTGAATTCAAAGTAATGTGAGTGCGACTGATATGTTATGTTTGCTGTATATTGGCAAAGCTTGTTCCACAGCTTGGTTGCTATGGTACTGATTTTTAAGAACAAGGACCTTTTTTGCCAGCCAAATGGTAGGACTGTCTATTATACAACATGCCAACATGCTGCACTACATTCAGTTGAATCTGTTCCCAATCTGATCTTCAGGCTAATTCAAACACTGTTACATGCCATATGCATGACAGAGACGAATACCTAACTTCCTAAGTAACTACAATGTTATCTCATAACAACTTTTAAATCCCAGACATCTGGAGCAGAACCTCATTTCAATAACATAACCGTTTGTTTCACAAACTCTCTCCATCACGCAGTTATCAGAGGATCTGAGGTGCAGCATGTGTGGGCGATATTGCTCAAACAGAGCAGCTGTGGTGTTTAACAAACATCTAAAATGACTACGTATGGCTGGTCGTGTTTCTGTGGCTCGACTCTGAGGTGATCCAGTGCATAACGAGACCTGCCTTTCACAGACGACTGAAGGGGGTTATGAGAAAATGGTTATATGTGTGGTTCTCGTTTTGACTCATCTGCACTTCATGTCAAGATTTAAGAACTGCTGAGGTGTGAGAAAAAGTGTGGCTTCTTTATTTTAGCTCTTAGTCAAAAGGTTTTCAGTGGGGATGAGGACACATGTCCCATAAAGCCGCCAGGCAAATATGAGGGGTCATGTGAGGAACGAGGGTGGGGGGACTCACTTCTGATTAAGAAGTTTATCTTTGTGTCACCATTGTTTTAATGCCCAGATCCACAACCTAGCAATCAACAAGAAATTCAAAAACATTGACTTTATTTACAGCTTGGTCTTCCTAGAGAGGAAACTGACATCATGGTATATAAACATCCTATAAAATATGTCACAAAAATAGCCAAACTCGGATATGTTTGGCTAACAATATTTGTACTGAGAAATCTTTGCACATGTTGCATCAGAAATCTGACTCTAAACACACACTTTATACAATCTTTGAACTCATCTTACACTGTTGATAGTTTGATATTGAGAAATTTAAATTTGGTTTAATGGAGTCATAGAGAGAAATTCTCCATCACCCGATGTTTCACAATGATTCACAATGATTCACAGGAGAATTATAAGCAGAGAAGAAAAAGAGCTAAGTTCTGACTGTTGCATGAAGGTGCAGCAACAAGTTTGTACGTTATTTGTTAGCTCTATCATTAAAACAGGAAATTGGTTTTGTTTGGCCACCGCATGTAGCAAATAATGGTTTTCAAAGTTTACATTGCAGGTACCTTGGATTACGTCAATATCTACAAGTGTGAAACCACAGTGCTGCTTGCCACACGGCACGGCCCTGAAGATAGATTTTGTTGTGTTCTGTTTGTTTGCTACATTATTTGGTGAATGTGCACAAGGACTGTAAAACTACTCCAATAAATAATTAATTACTGTTTGTTCTTTTAAAAAGGGGGTTTCCACCAATTCATTGTCATTATTTTTTTTTTATCTCATAATCCTGTAATGATTATGATCAATTTGTTAATACCATTCAAAAAAGGTATTAATTGCAATCAGAGTGAATGCGTCTGGATCATTCAACGAGAAATTGATAAATTATGTGCTGTACAGTCAGCAGAAAAAAGAAACCTTAACTGATTCCGAAGACAAAGCGAAACTCGTTTCTTGTCAAAACCGCCCACATTTCCTGCCGTTTGTTTCTCTGTTGCGCCATCAAAGTTGCAACTGGAAGATTTTGGGTGAATGCGACAGCTTCGGTGCATTTAGAGTTCACAACATGTAGTTGAGTTAGGTTTAACAATTTAAACACTGATCACCTAAAATCAACATTTATCTGCGCTAATAATAAAGTCTTGCAGATAATAGAAATACTACTCCTACTACTAACAGAAAATAGCTGGGTATGTCTTTTCTCTTGTATAAATATTGCCCTGATGTTCGCAGTCAGTTTGTGATCTTAGGCTCAAGCGTATGCTCTGGCAGCCTGTTTTCAAGAAACAGGCTGCTTATTCTTGAAAATCCTCAAATGTGGTGAGCTTAAAACAATTCAAGAATAATGCAATAGCTTTCGTAATGATATAAAAGTATTTTTGCTTGATGCCAGTTATTGCCAACAAGGTTATAACAATAAATCAATATAATGGCTACTTGTGTTTTTACATAGGGGCAATATGGGTTAGATATGTAACTACTTTCTCACAATATCTGAAATCATTTGAAAAATATGTTCTATTTTTTTTTTCTCTGGTCATATAAAATAAACATTTTCTTAAGTGATCTACAATATTGAGGTGTGTCAAAAACAATACAAATCCATATGGGATTTATTTTACTGCCCAGTGGATAGATATTGCATACATTAACTACACTTGTAATAGAAATGTCCAGGTTTGACCAGTCTAAATAATGTGTTTCTCCTACTCGATCTAATGTGGTGCTTTTGCAAGTTTTCCAGTTTTCAGAAATAGAAATAAAAGCTTCCATGAATCCCAAATTGTCGTAAATGACCTTTGCACCATGTACAGATGTTACATAGTGCAGTCTGAACCACACAGTTCAGGTTTAATGGGGATATTTTACAGTTTAAACTAGGGACAACCAATAGCAGTGCAGATACCTTAAAAACGGTGATAAAGTTCTTTAGTGCCAAATTGGAAGCTGAAAGTGAGAGTCAAACTTTAGTGTCATTAGCTAGTTAAAGTGTGTGTCAGCATTTTCCTACTGACATGCACATGCGCAACACAGTATGCACCCACTACCCACTGACTAGATATGCTAAAAAGGAATAGAAAACCTGTTTAGAAAAACTGGCTGATGACATTTAACTTCTTTTAAGTGCTCATGGCACCCACAAGCTATGCACCCCTGAACACTTACATTTTCCATCAATATTAATTAAAGACTAGTGACACAATGTTTTTGGCTCTTAATGCTGCTCTACACATTCATAAATGTGATAATAAATCCAAACCAGTGTGTAAAAAATGTATGGACTTGGATAGAAATGTGTTGCATGTGCTTTAGAATTAGTATTACACCTTGACAGATAACATGTTTTTTATTATTGTAATCCACTAAATCAATCTACATAAAGTTATGTAAACTAAAATGGTCAGTGTTTGACAGGATCACATTGAAAACCACAACCATAAATTGCCCCTTTTTCACTACCGTTGGCCTCCCGACTTCAACTTGGGGATGAGGAATAGGATAAAAAGTGCTGACAAGAGTGTCAAAGTGATGCTGTCCCTTTGCAGTATTTATGACAGAATGACTATAGACAATAAAAGTCTAATGGTAGAGTGTGCTCGATTTATATTTTTGTAAAATAAGGGAGATCTCATTGTCACAATACTGTTTTTGTAAGCACAAAGCTCAGGAACAGAGATTACGCTACGCAAAGAAAACACACACTTAGTTTCATATAGGATGATATTCATTTATGTACACAAAAGGCACAGAGCCAAGACTGTGTGGCTGCACCCAAACTCCCTCTTATCTGACACTGCATTAAGAATGTATGACTGTGATTTTCGTATAATGTGTGTCATATCACAAAGTGGCAGGTTTCCCAATTGTCCAATAATGATCTAGTTGCCAATTCAATGCCACCGTAGAAGAAAAGGCAGGCAGGCGTTAAATGAATAAAACATTGAATGTGAGGATCGTGACAGTTTCATTTCAATCTCTTCTAGACTTCTTTCATGAAGTCTCTAAGAAGATGTGTTTGCAATTGGGGTAAAATCAGCACTTGGACGGTTGCCTGAGTTTGTATGCGCATTGGATTTTTTTTTCCCGTACTCTTTATCTCACACTAGACGCCTACGATGCACTACTTTCACAAGCAAAAGCAAAACGTCTCCTTGCATCTGCTCCTCTGTTCGTTGAGATAGTTTACTGGCAATATCCATGCTGGCTGGTGCTCACTGTAGCCAGCCATGGTTAATTAGCTAATGCCACTGGGGCTAAATATAAATACGGGAAACAAAACATGTGACCCCTCTAAAGTGTGGATATAAAGTGCAGAAGAGAGAGTTGGGGGTGTTTCTCTGCTTTTATGATAGCTATTATAAAGTCTTCAACAACAGGTGTGATCGTCTAATTGGAGAGAAGACGACAGAAGATGAAAATATGTCCATGGGGAAATGAAATGACATGTGGTCAAGCTCACTTTTTGAACTTTTTTCTTTATTATGCAGGTCTGAAATAAAAGAAGCATTATGACAGAAAGTGATGCTGCTGGCAAGGAAAGAAAAAGAAGGCAGCATCCAAATATATAAAAAAATAACTAAATAATCATCCTTGTGATCGTCATCATCATTATTTATCAAACCAAAGCAGAGGAATAATAAAATAAGAATAAAAAATACACCTCCATTGTAAGAAAGCAAAATTGATCTCATTTCTTTTATAAATAAGAAAACCTGTTCAAACAGCTGATGGGTAACTAGCAAAAAAAGGAACAATGTAGGAATAACCATTTCAAATATTTATCATTACTTGTTTTACAAATACTATAAACTACAGTTGGCAGTTTTTTTTGTTTGTTTTGTATTTTTTTTACACAACTTAAAATGTTATTGTGTTTGCAGCGACTAGAACTGAAATTCTGCTACACAAAAGAGATAAAAACGAGATTGTCTTTGTCAGCAAAATGCATTTTCCGTTAATCACACAAGAGTTTAAAAACACAACCAAACACGAACCAGAAACTTATAAAAATTACTTGTGATGTGTATGTTCACGTTGCAGGTCCCCCCCCCCCTCCTGGGTGGTGAGGAGACAACATGGATACATTGGTCAGACAGCTAAACAAACGAAGGGAGGGGTGATTATTTTGAGGCATTAATCCCACCCCCTACTTTCCTATCTGAAACTTACATCTCATTTTATCTCACAGCATTTCTTTTCCATCTCTGTGCTCTCTGTCTCTCACCTGCTCTTTCTGTTTACTGGTCTGCAGGACATATATTGTATATTCGGTCTGAATTTTGTCTGAATAAAACAACAACACACGAGTGAGCACAGATTTAATGCGAGAGTGAAAGTGTGAAATACTCCTCCGAAATCCAGCTGCACGGGATTGTTAAATTCACAGGAAAGACTCAAACACAGAGGAGAGTCACACTTACTAGTCCTCTGGTCGCACACACTCATACCACGCCATGAATGGGGTACATTCTAACGTCCTGACGTACTCACACACATACATTAACATACATGTACTTTTAGAGGAACAAATCTATTTGGACTTTTAATTCCCAATTTGATTCCACAAAAGTGATAGTTACAATCACACTGTGACAGCTCAGTAGACCTCTACAGGTCTTTATTAATAATAAAAAGATTTGCTTTGTTTTTCTGTCTCATTCCCCACCAAGCCTTTAATCTTCTGGCCCGTAAGCACAGCTACCATAACATCAAGGCCTATGCTCAACATACTAGGAGTTAATATTTCTCTATGATACAGGGCTTACTAGGAAAAATGCAAAAAAAGAGAGAGAGAAACAAAATAGCCAGCAAGAAATAAATAAGACAGAAACACCAACAAAAGCAAAGAAAACTACAAAAATAGGGTGGAAAAAAGGAGGAACACTTATTTTTTTCTACTTAAAGCTGAATGGGATCCCTAAGGGGTCTTTTTGATGGTGACACACAAGAGGAGCACTCCACAGCCCAGATCAGAGAGGGCTCAGACATATAACTGAGGAGGCATGGAGGAGGAGGACGAGAAGGAGGAGGATGAGGAAGAAGAAGAGGAGGAGGAAGAGAAGGAAAAGGGGGGAGGGATTTTATAAGTGCTTGGCAAATTTAAACAGCAAGAAGACTGTTAATACAATAAGTGGTACAGACAGTAGTCATCTAGTCAAAAAACTGGTCACAAACTCTAGAAACTGCAAGAAATAATAATTACATTAACAATGAAAAATAAACAGGTTGATGATAACAGTTTCAGGAATCTGAATGTGTTTGTGTGTGGCTGTATGTAAAGTGTACACATGATGTGAGAGGAAGGAGGTCGGGGCTGGGTGAGGAGAACAGAGCGGGATGAGAATAGACTCCTCGGTGTCGTCATTTGTCAGCAGAGGATAATCTTCAGTTTCAGGTGAGGTAGAGGGGCTTGTCCCTGCCTATCATGCTTCCACTGTAACACAAGAGCAAAAAAAAAGAAAAGAAATTAAACAAACAAAAATTTGCTGACTTTATTAACAAAAATAAAACATCAAAAGAATGTAAAAATACTTTTTTGTCTTGTTATCATGGACTTGGTTGTTCTACTTTTAGCTTAAGTTTAAGCTTTTTAGAATTAAATAAAAAATCGGATTTCATGAGCATAAAAAAGTATGGATTTTAAATCTGCTATGAAGAAGCAGAGCTTCAATCTCTGTCAATATACAAATGCTGAGGTTATAAGTATCTCTTTATATTAGTTTTTAGTTTTTCTTTTGTCTTAAAATCTTCACTTGGTCTTACAACTCTCAGCCCTTATACAATAAAATCCGAGGCCAACCTCAAACATGTTTGCAAATTGTATGCTTAATGTAAATTGTAATAAGTTACAATATCATTCATTTATTTCAGTAATTCAATTCAAAAAGTGAAACACGTCACACTTATACTGCAATCTGCTGGATTTCCTTGGAGAGACAACTTTTTAAACTAATTGAATCATGAGCTAAACTTAATGAACTGTTTGATAGCTAGGATCAATAAACCTAGTGATAGAAAGCTCAACAGGTGCTAGTACTTTTGGCAGTTAGAGAACAGGCTAAGTGTTGTTGGAAAGTAAATCATCTCCATAAATCTTGTTAGAAGAGGAAAGCTGGAAGTCATCTTTTTTTCCCTGGCAGATCTCAGGTTTCAAGACGGGACACAGGGAAACAACACTTGTAGCCAACGTCTTGGATGTGTCTGTGTGGTGGCTGCTAATGCTGACTGCTGTCCAAATCCTTGAATAGGGTTTGCTTCACAATCCTCAGCTTGGGGCTAGCCCTGATTGTTTGCACCTCCTTCTACAATACTTTTTCCTTCTTTCTATTAAAAAATTCTTCATCATCCTTTGTGAAGTTCCAGGTTCTTTGAGAATTTCACCTTTTTCACCTTATTCTCCTTGTGGAGAGTGTAAAGTCAGTTCCATGCATGTGTAGTTCAACTCCAGTCATTAGTTGTTGGAGGCTGAATTAGCACATTACCTACTTCTACAATCTACAAATTGCTCAAATATTTGATTCGGGTTTTTGTGTGGAGGTCTCTTTTATTTGCTTTTATGGAACATTCTAATTTTCTGAAAAAAACTAAACATTATGTTTTCATTAAGCTGTAAGAAATAGTTATGAAATTAAGAGAAATACATAAGTGAAATAAATCACTGTGTGTTATGAGTCTATATAATATGAAAGTTTTCATTTTTGAGTTGAATTATTGTATTACATTTTCAATAATTTTCTTTTTTGTTGCAATGTATCTGTATTTTTAACAGACTTGGTTTTACAACTTGTCATATAGTTCAATAATCTGACACAAAACATGAATCAACCTTAAGTATTTCTAATAAACGATGCTAAGCCATAGCATAAAACATGTCCGTGAAGTGGACCGTTGTAAGACTATAACTTTTGATCAATTGATTGCGTATACACTGACCTGCAGTGGTTGCCGCACTCCCGATTGCAGTATTCTCCATCCCACTCCTGGGTCTGAGCCACTCCAGGACCGGGCCCCAGAGCCAGGAGCTCCTGGTGACTGGGAACCCCCAATGCTCTTCTGGTACTCTGACTGGAGGTGGGAAAAACCCTAAAGGAGATAATTCACAAAAAATTAAGCAAAACCCCTGAGCAGAGATCTCATTACACTCATCATCAGATTTGTCTCAGTTTATTTCTGTACCTGCTGCCCTGGAGGTGGGGAGTGAAGAGAGGCCTGTAGCCCCATCTGGTGAGAGATGATTGGCTGGGACTGGACCTGCTGCATTCGGATGGGCTGGTTGAGGAGCGAGCTCTGGTGCAGGGAGAGCTGCTGGTGGGGGTGAAGCGGCGGGCTGATCTGGAAGGAGGAAGGTGGGGAGGCACTAATGCTGGGCAGCATTGGGGATTGGCTGAGGGTCTGTGACAGAGTGTGGCGTGGGGCGTGGCCTGCATAGCTCTGCAGGTCGGTTAGAGGGAAGGCCCCGGGTCCCAGGTATGGCGATGACGGCTGTGGGGGAGGTGGCACACTGTACAGCGAGTTGGTTGGCATCATATGTGGAGAGGCCTGGCTCGTTTGGGCAGTTTTATTCTCCCCAGGGTCGTTATACGTCTAAAAGCAAAACAGGACAAACCAAAACACAGTAATTAATCTCATTGCAAAAGAATTTCACAGATTAATCAGACTTTATTTGATTAAACATAATTTGCTGTGGATACTGCTTTACAAATGTGTAACTACAAAGTTTATCCTCCTGACTATTTTGATGCTATCATTATATTTGCAATCTGTTATCATGACTTAGCGGCAGCTAAGTTAAGATACAAAAACTATTATATATGTATATTAGTGTGTGTGTAGCTGATGCAGAAACAAATGCCAAAAAAGCTGTGATGTAAACAGAATTTGCTCAGCTTTGTGCCAAGCTTCAAACAGATTAATGACTAAAACTGGGGATTCTTGATTTCCTTTATAAAAAGCTGGATTTAATTCTATAAGGATGTTTACCACTGTGTTACATCACAACATCTTTAAACAGGAGTGTTGTAAGCCATAAAGAATTTAAACTGTTAATCGTTTATTTGAAAAGAGCAGAGAAGAACTGAGAAAAGAAAAGAGGAGTACTTTTTTTAACAGATTTCTTAAATCTTTGTCATTAAAGTGTTTAATGAGAAAATAAAACTGGCAAAAATCTGTTTCAGAAGATCATAATTTTGCAGTTAATAAAAAAATAAAATGGGAAATTGGGCACACAATACTGATTGGAGCATCCCTTCATTCAAGGGCATTTAATTAGTCTAATTTTAGTTTATTCATAAGATGCAAAGGAGATATCAACATGTAAACAGCAGAGGATAACACTGAGTTTCCTTTGTGTTTAGTTCAGCTACCTCTGCGTTATTCACCTTCCCTCAGTCTTTGTGTTTTGCTCTCCACAGCTGTTACAAATTTCTGGATTAGCTCACCTGTATCCAATACCCTTCTCCTTGCCTCATTATGTATAAGCTCACTGGTTTTCATTACTTGTTGCTGGTTCATTCTGTTATGCCGCCCAAGCTCCGTGTCCTGCTCTGCCTTTGATCCCCCCTGTAAGTTCTTTTGTTATCTCATTATTAAAACTCTACTTATTTCAGGCACCATCAGTCCCTGCGTTTGGGTCCTTCATTAATCACATAATGACATTTTTACCTTAAATTAAAGAGCTTAGAGTATGTTAACTTGTGTCCACTCTTGTTATTTCTTCATCTTCTATTTATTCATTAACTCCACCCACCCATCCGCCCACCACTGCATTCATCTACATCTATAAACATTCACTCAGCAGGTCTCTCAGTCTCCCTTTCTTTCCCTGGGGAAGATGCAGATGCATGTATGAAGCACAGGGATTCTTTCTCATTAACTGTCAGACTTACTAGAATGATGTGTGGTGGTCTGTTATTTAGTAATGGCTCCCATCCAGCCAGCCAAATCCCTCAAATAATCAATGGAACGATATGAAGGAGCAGATAAAGCAGGGGGACAGGAACATTTGCAGGGGTCAAGTGGAAAATGAAATAAGGAAGAAATGAGGTGAAGGGAGAAGGGGAAGAGTGAGATGATGGATTTGATTTGTTAGAGCTCATTTTTAAGTGGATAGTCAAAGAGGGTGTATTACAGTAGATGGAGTGGAGATGGTTTATGCTAAAAGACATTTTATCTTTTTAAACTTTTTTTTATTTTAATTTTCAGACACAAGGGAAGGGCCAATGGTATTTAGAGGTGCAATCAAACTTTTTGTTCTTTTCTTCTTACATAAACTGACAAATGTCACAAAACAAAAGGGCAACAGGTGCACACACAGGATGTAAATCCTTCAAATGATCCTCCAATTACCTCCAATTCCACCCACCCCAATTCACTCTGAAAAGACTCCTTCATCTGTAATTAAAAAAAAAAAATAAGAGAGTCATTTTGAAGGATGAGGCTCAGTCCTGCTTTCAGATGGCTCCTCCTGAACGAGAGAGCGAAGGTTTGCAGGTTTATTTTTGTCTGTCAGATTTTTTTTTTCTTTGACTCTCAAACTACCATCATATGGCATCAATCAAGCCTCTGCATAGGATACCCTGAATGTGTAATCGCACTAGAGACAAGAGATGAGAATAGTCTTTTGAGTAGAAAGTATGGCACAGTGAAGAGGCTGATGAATTAACTATTCATGCCTTAATCAAGGTGCTTGTTTTCTGCACATGAGCGTGAGAGGAAGTGTGGCGTCCCATTCGGGGGAGGAGGGCTAGAGAGGGCGAGGAGGAGGAGCTTGGCAAATGCTAATGTAATTTAGATCTCAATATGTAGAACAATGTGGGGACAGATATGAAATGAAGTTGGAACAGTGCTACAACTGCTTTTAAGCTTCATACATGAGCTCTCTCTTTTTGCACAAACATGATCAGTCAAAAAATGGTAATGGTCTGGACTTAAACTGCTTCAAAGAGAGGGCAGTGGATGTGAGCAAACCTCAGCCAACACATTAGCAGCCCACCGGGGAGGAACCAAGCACCAGGAGGACGGCAAATGACAGGTAATGTCCACTCCTGCTCTTACACATGCACGCTGATGAGCAGGCACGCAGACGTGCACTATTACTTTTTATTTCTCCCCAGGTTACAAATTGAGGTGTGTTTCAGGCCTAATTTTCCCTGTTTTCTTTGGAGCACACGCACAGCCTTTCTCTTTTACCTCCACTCATAAATACATTTACATATTGACATGATAACATTGAAACATGCATTGTTATTCAACTCAATCATAATGCATATATATGTCTACATGAAGACGTACTAAACCATCTTTGTTGTTAGTTGACCTTTTCTTTGGAATGAGAGAGGAATTCTGTCTAATTTATCATCCCTTATATTGCAGCTGACCCATGTATATCAAACATGTGACCCCCACTGTTACCTTGGAAACCAGACTGGCTCTGTAGGCGGCCAGGGCTTTCAGGTACTCCTTCTTAGCAGCCTCTGTTTTCCTCTTGTAGCTCTGCAGGAACAAACACAACAACAACAATGTTTGATTACAAGCCGATACTAAAGGTTGCAATGACCCTCCGTTTCACACTGACTGATGCGGATGAGATTCGGGGAGTCAGGGCTGAGATGGAAAAAAAAACAAAAAAACATTTCACATGCATTTGCCGCACAATTATCAGGTCAAGGAGATTTTTGCCCATCTGCATGATGCTGATGCATTCGAACCATTTGCTTCTTGAAAATCCAATTCAGCTCAAAATGAAATGTCAAGAAAGATTCTACACAATAACATGAAAATAGAAGTTAAACGAGGAGCGAAAGCCTGTTTGTCGCTCTGCACGCTTCTTTTTCAGTGTTCTTCTCTATTAAGGCTGTTGCTCATCTCTTAATCAGAGCTGATGTCGCAGCAAATCACTCAGATGTGAGAGAGAGAGAGAGAAAAAAAATAAAAGAACTCAAAACAGCTTTAGCAAAAAGGCAATCTTGAACTGTCTGAATGAACCTCAAATGATGCGTTGAGACAGGGAATTCAAGTTAATGTCATCACATGTCACTCACGGCCTGTGTGCAGCTGCTGCTGCCTTTTTCATGCAGCAAAAGAAAGTGTCAGAAAGTCCACCCTCAAATCAATAGAAAAGACTCAGATCTCAGCATTTTAATATGAAGGAGGGCACTCTTCTTTGCGTGAGTGAATGCAGCGGGTAATTACTGATCCTCTATGAGATACTGTCAGTGGCTACATGGGCAGGGTCATCTCTTCTCAGAGAGGTGGGGTAGAATAACCATTAAGCATTCATGGGTTGCCAAGTGAGCATAGGCTGGCAGCCGCTGACGCACGCACTCAATAAACAAACAAGCAAACAAGCAAGACAGCAAACAAAGCGGGATGAAGCCGGATACAATCTCTTGCTCAAACAGCTGATGTTTATCCTCTCACTCATCCATATTTACAATATTATCATTATTACCTTGATATACAGCAGCATCCAAAAGTATTAATTCCCCTGTTTTCACATTTTGTCATGTTACACCAACACCTTCCAGAGAACAGTTCAGTTGTAAGGAAATGAAGCGTAAACTATAGGCAGTAATCGAAAAGTCAGCCAAGAATCGCAAGCTAACTCTGGAGGGGTTGCAGAGATCCACAGCTTAGGTAAGAGAATCTGTTGATGGGAAAATATTTTGTTGTGTGCTTCACAATTGTAGCCTTGGTGGTAAGAAGAAGTCATGGTTGAAAGAAAGCTGTAAGAGTTCTTTTAAAGTTGCTATACGCAAATAAGCCACGTAGAAGCCATAGCAAACCTGTGGACAAAGATGCTAAGGGGAGATCAAAAATGAACCTTTTGGCCTGCCTGCAAAATAATCATGCAAAGTAACACTGCCAATCAGAATTAATCAAATAATGAACATGGTGGTGGCAGTATTATGTTGATGTAATGGAAAAGAGCTAGAAGATAAAAAAGGGAAAATTTTAGAATAAACTCATTCATGGGTTCCAAAGGATATGAGTCTAGTGAAAGTTCACTTAGACATGTTGCACTGGTTTTACACAGCACTGAGCCTGGAGGGGAGGGAACTTCATACCACACTTCTGTTTTCTGTAAACTTCTGTAAACCATGTATCATTTTCCTTCCGCTTCACAGTTATGCACTAATTTGTGCTGTTTTATCAAGCAAAATCCTCATGCAATACATTAAAGTGTGTTGTAATGCAGCACAATGTGAAAAAATTTCTGCAAGGCAATAAATGTCTATACATTATGCAGCAAGCATAGGAAAATACTGTCAATTTTCCTAAAGTTTTCAAAATCATTTCTTAAGTCACTCTTTGCATCTTATAGACTAAAAGTCTTTGCTTTTATTAACTCAAACTACTCCCAGCAGCCTTAATTTCAAATTAATTTAACACAGCTAATGATCTATGCAACGACAGATACTTTCAAGCAAATTACTATGCCTAAGGATGTCTAATTATTCCAAAGTGAGTGGATTCATTAGTGGTTGAAGCCGTCAAAGGCTGCAGGTCAGTATGAATTAAAAATAACAAAGCTGCAAGGAGGGATAGCATATGCCTCCAACGTAATCCCAGCACAGAGGTGTCCCATCTGAATTAGCCCCCTAATTGTACCTTAATGAATTGTTCTTGTTTGATAACCAGTTAATTACAGGAGACAATAACCCTGCGCCCTGCTGACACCGATGGGAATGATTACCCTGCGAACGTAAAACCAAATAATCGGTGAGAAACAGAAGTAAGGGTGGGGATGGTGGCAACCGAGGATAAAATGAAAGACATACTAAGTAGTAATGGATGAGAAATGTTAGAGGTGTAAAGAGGGGAGAGGAAAGAAAAACTAACATAATAAAAGTGTACAAAATCTGAGCCTAAACAAGGAGTTTAAAATCCAAACATGCAGCTTAAATTAATTGACAGTCTGTTTTTGTTTTTTTGCTTTTTTTTTGGTCTCTGACCTTTCAAAAGCACACAAATCCAAAACATGGACTCAATTAAATAAAGCTAAGGTTTCCCCTCACTCCTACGCAAATCCATTATCATTACCCCCCTTTTCACTGTTGTAAAAACTGAAAATTGATCTTAATCTCAAATAACAAAAACAAGAAAAGTGTTCTTTTATGTTTCTGGGGCAACATTAACATGTAGGCACCTTGAGGAATAACGCAGCCCAAATAACCCATTGATCTTACACTTTAAAGCACAGGTCATTGGAACCTGCATAACTAGAAAAAAATATAAAGAAAAAGAAAAAAAAAATGAACATAAACATGTCTTTGTTATGCTGTACTTTTGGATAACACAGGGGAAGTAGAAGAAACATAATGAAGATCAACAAACAGGATCACAAGCAAAAAGCAAATGATAACAGTGAAAAAGTGTTGATCTTGTCCAATTCAAAGGTCTAAAACGTGCTTCCTTTATTGCATTTATGTGAATTTTTGCTGCATGGTATGTTTGAGAAGCGCTATAGATAATTGGAAACAGGAGCTCTGATCTAGTTAAAACAAACCTGTGTGTAGGGGAAGGGTTGTGTTTACATTCTGGTGTTCCTGCAAGGCTCCAGAGGGTCTGACTGAGACATTAAAGAATACACCTCAACAGTGATGATGTGACGACCGCATGTTGGAAGGAAAAGCATAGTGGTGTGTATGTAAACAGATCAGGAACAGTTAACTATAAAATTGAAGCTGTATGTTGAAAATGTTTTCAGGAATGAGAAATTGGCATGAACAGCTTTCCTTACAGATGCAATTTACGAGAGTTACAGCAAAGAAGATATGTTTTTGTAGTTATGGACCTTTGAGGAGACATTTTAAGGACTTTATTAAGTGTTATTCATACCCTTTGAATTTTTGGGGGGATTTTTTGCTACCATTAACTTCTGTACATTATTTGGCGTTCATTTGGTAGATGCACACAAACTAATGTTATATTGTAAATTGGAAGGAAAATGCTAGATCCTTTTCTTTATAATTGAAAACGTTAAAGAAGGCAATGAAGCACTCAACACCCATGGAGGAGCTGCAGAGTTCATCTGCTCAGGTGTGAGAATCTGTCAACAGGGCATATGTTAATTTTGCTCTCCACAAATGTTGTGTTTACGAAAGAGCCGAAAAAAATCATTGTTAAAAAAAAAAGTCTAAAAAGTTCATTTTGCAGGTTGCAACAAGACATGCAGAATACACAGCAACATATGGAAGAAGTCAATCTGCTCATAGGAAACCAAACCTGAATCTTTTAGCTTACAAGCAAAAATTGCAATGCTGCAATACGCATTGAACACACCATCTCAATGTGAAATATGGTAGTGGCAGCCTCATGCACATTGTTTTCTTCAGCAAAGATAAAAGCTCTCTGAATTGATAAAAATCTAATAGGGCTGAGGTTGAGATATTTTGCAGAGCTGTAGTTGTGATGAAATGTAGTTGTTAAACCGTTTTAGCTCATGGGAGCTGACAACATGCTCAACATACTTCTTACCTTTTTATTTGAAAATAAATTTAAAGTAATAACACATTGAAAGCATAATTTTCCATCCACTTCAGAATTACATGCTGCTTTTGTGTTGAACTATTTCATGAAGTTGTCAAGATAAATGACAGTGGTAGTCTATTGTATTAATTAAAGCAATCACGGGGTTATTGCCCAGACAGAGTGCTACATTTCATTCGATAATGAATCATTAACTCAAGTTAATTATGTGTCCTGTGAGTTGACACGTCTGATTAAACACGTGATGCAGAAATAAAGAAATTAGCTGTAGAGTGGCACGCTAAATGGGGCAATTTTGCTGCTGTACTACTAGCTTGTTAGTTGTGTTCCTGTTTTCCTGGTTCCACTGTGAAGGACAAATGCATGTGAAATGTGTAAGAAGGAAACAGAAAATTTAAACAGTGAAAAAAATCGCCAGAAGACAAAGGGTTAAGAAGCACAAACAATAACATTTCTGGAGCAGATGTCCTTGAGGGAAAACCAAGGACGAGGCAATTGCTAATCTTGTATTCCCAGCATGATCAAATCACCAGGCAACAGATATAAATAAAAGGACAGGAAATGAGGAATTCACATTCAAGGGTGTCAGCGGCGAAATGAAGATTCATGGTGAAGAGCCCGGTGAAGGTGGCAAAAATTAACTACAAATAAAAGGGACAGCCGGCCTCCAAAGTCCGGCGTATAAAGCAGGTTCGGACGGGAAAGAAAAAGACACATGCTGGAGAGGGGCGCTGCAGAGAATGGGCTGCACTTTGTCATGGAGACAGGTGCTTTTATTTGACACCCAATAGGCTGTGCCTCTGACTGGATATTCTAAAAATATGAGTCTGCGCACGATCATCAGACTGTCTCATTTTCCGTTCATTTCACACTATCATTTGTTACCACAAAACACACAGAAACCTATTCAGCTCTGTTGGTCTGGAATGTTTGAATGAAATTGAAACTGTGCTCCATTGTGGGAATCAATAAACTGCAGTAAATGTTAAGGCGGTTTCATACGCACAGGTCGGGGTGTAATAAAACCAAATTTAGCTGATTACATCTACACCGCTGATGGCTAAAAACAATGTTTCACTTCCTTCAATAATCACATTTAATTCTGTACTGATTGTGAATGTGTAATCCAAAAGTAAACATATGAAACAAGAACTAAAAGCTTTTCAAACGTGATTGTAAATAAATAAATGTGTCACGTCTCGCTGTCATCGAAGCTGTTTTAATGCAAAGCCTATAAAATCTATTTAATCTGTACAAATGCTGTTTGTTTGTACTACTTCAAAACTACATTTTCTTGCGTAAGTTTATCACACAGCAAACAAATAAGAAGCTCAAAGACATGTTAATAAGGATGCTTATGAAGAAGAAAGAAAGTGTACCGTAAGCTTTGTAGTTCTCTTTGATTCAGTGATAGCAGTGACTGGTTAACAAGTAAAAAATTTATATTTTGTGGGAACAAGCTACAATGTTTATCTAATTTTATCTGCTAGATAAACCAGTGTTTTTGTTTCACCATATCTAAAAGTTCACTTTAAAGTTTTCACATTTTCAGTTTACAACTTACAACCACAAACTGTTGTATAGTTCAGTGAGATTTTATGTAAAAGATAAAATATGGCATAATTTTGAAGTGAAAGAAAATTTATACAAGTATTAAAATTTATTGCACAAAGAAAAATCTGAAGTGATTAAACAGCTTTAAAAACAATCGAAAACCACAAAATTCATTGCCCTCCTACAATCCTACCAAGACAAGATGTGTGTATGAAGAGTGATGGTGTGTGGTGGAAAACTATCACTGAACATCATGTGGCCTGAACACACCACAGTATGAAATTCCGTGTGTGTGAAATGTGAAACAAGGCATCCAAAGCATTGTACCTTTGAATCATATTTACTCAACTGAACATGCGTGTTTTTGTGTACCTGTTTCTGCTCCTCTCCCAGTCCGTCCCACATGGAGGCGACTATCTTGGAAACATCTCCAAAGGTTGCGTTTGGATTCTGTCCTTTGATGGCTGCCTGGGTGTCTCTGAAGAACAAAGCGTAGGCTGACACAGGCTTGGTCGGCTCATTAGGGTCCTTCTTCTTCTTCTTCTTTTGGGGCTTGGGCTTGGGCTTCATCATCTCTGAAGATGGCCGTTTCTCACCCGTCATCTGGAAGACAATCAGTGCACACACAACACAGAAACGGCTTATTGATACTGAAGTTGGTTTTAGAATTTACATGTACAAAGAAAAGAAAAAAAAAAACTTCACCAAATGAATAATTGTAAATGTGATGAATGCCTGTAACACTGGGTCCTGGTGAAGCGTGTAAACTTAATTAACTCTATAATTTGATTGCTCAGTTCAATAACCAACATTTGGATATTGCAGCAATGTTTCACTGACAGAAACACTTTCACAAGTTGACAGAAATTGTCTTTTTTCTCTCCTAGAGCACTTTGTCAGAAATATCATGTGCTAGTTGAATTTATCAGACCTTTTCAAATCTTTATTTTGCAGTTGCTCAGCAAGTCATAAATTCAGACTTTTCATGCCTGGGCTGAAGGGAATTTTAAATCGTCTGATGTATCTGCTCTGGCTTTGATGTGGTCTCAGAATGAATTGGAGAGAGCAAATGGAATTACTTACTGATAGAAGAGATGGTAATCATTTTTATTCACATGCGCCCTGTGAAGCCCGGCAGAGATGTATAGGCCTAGAAATATATTTTTTAAACCAAAGCATCCCCCATTTACTTATACTGTATCACTACGAACTGCCGGCTAAAAAGAGATGAATCTGAAACATTGATGAGATGGCAAAGTCAGTTATATACTCATCTGCATTCCTCCTGATGAAAACTGAGCAGTAAAAATGGATTGTGGCCACGGTGCATAAACAGGATCAGGCTAACAAAGATCTGCTGTTGTTAAAAGACATTTCAACAAAAGCAGAATTTAGAGTCAGACTTTAAACCTGAACATGACTAAAGAAGCGGCAGAGATCTGAACTGGTAAGATGTGTATGATTTTCCGACAAAAATGT
Source organism: Xiphophorus hellerii (assembly GCF_003331165.1). Lineage (NCBI taxonomy): Eukaryota > Metazoa > Chordata > Actinopteri > Cyprinodontiformes > Poeciliidae > Xiphophorus > Xiphophorus hellerii. The sequence goes on from NC_045691.1 coordinate 571,778, forward strand.
TATTCAAATACCAAAAAAAACAGGAAACCTCACCGAGTATTCAGTTCTTCATAGAGAAATGTTTATGCATTGATATTTAATCAATTTTACCTCTGAAAAAAAATATATATTCACAGATGATCAACACATTGTGCATTGTATTAATCTTTACAGAAAATATTTTCTAGCTGAGCAAAAAGTTAGAACACCCTACCATTTCATGGCTGTTCTAAAGATCTCAGCTTTGACTCAGTCAGGGACTTTCCATTTGTTATTTCTCAGCTAACTTCTACATCAGCTTGAATTTTCTGACAGAATGTTTTTAAGTTTTCCTCAAGCACCCTTTGATGCAAAGTAGAATAGTATGATGGTGAGATCGCCAGATCCTGCCGTTCCCAAACCATGACATATCCACCTCTATGCCTCACAGTTTGTGTGACTGTCTTTTCCTGGCATTCTGTGTTTGGCTTATGTAAAACATGTAACTTGTTCTGGTGTCTGTATAAGTAGATTTTATACTAATTTCGCCAAAAAAGCATGATTCCAGAAGTCTTGACTTTGGATGTTTTTTTGTTTTTTTGCTTGTTTTTTTTTCTGGCAAATTTTAAATTGGTCTTATTTTCCTTAGAGGGCAAAAGTTTCCGTGTTGCAACACCTCCTATAAAAGTTAAACTTGTGCACTCCCTTTTTGACTTATAAAGAGTGTGTTTTCAACATTCAAAAAACCAACCAAACGTGGCAAGACACTGAACTTAGTACTAAACTACCAAGCAATTACACACATTAGAGTGGTGTAATAATTTTAACTCCAGCACCAGCAAAATTATCAAAAACTCAAAAATAATTTTGAATTCCTCCAAAATGCTACTATGCTGGCCATTAAACCATATCAGACAAGTCCCTGCCTCTACTAAAGAAGCCACATCAGTACCTTTGAATGAGGATCTGTCTCCTCCTCCTGATTGGAGCTTGAAGGAGAGGGTGTGGCTGATTTACTCCCAGGAGGCGAGGGGGAACCATGAGGCAGTGCGCTCCGGCTGACCTGAGGGTTTAGCTGAGACAGTGCGCTCATGGGGTTGGGCAGTATCGGAGGTGAGCTGTTTATCATGGGGTGGTTACGGGCAGGATCGTAATGAGCGCCGTCAGGGTGCTGGTGATGGTGTTGCTGTTGGTGGTGGTGCAAAGCCATCTCCTGCATCTGGGATGAGAGAAGAACACCAGCTTTACTATCTTCTCTGCTCAAAGCAATAAATGTTGCCAATTAGCCAAATGTGCAAATATTTTTAGGTGGAGATGACATTTTTGATGTGATATAGTCTGCATAATGTTTGGGAAAAAAAAAAAGAAACGCTCACGGGACTAATGTAGACTTGAACCCTTTAATATGTACTTGCACATTCTAAATTTTTAAAACTTTTCCTTAAGGTTTCCTTATTTTGGGGGGCAAAATGATCTAGCACTGTCCAAGGGTCTGAAATGTTATTTTCTATGGGTCGTTGAATGAAACGGAATGCACTAATGAGTCACATAGTATCAAAGTAACTATTATCCTCTATAAAACAATTATCTAGTTTCAAGAAACACATAGAACAAATTCTTATTGAAACAGCATCACACACACCCATTAATGCTGAAGCTTCCTGCTAGACCAAAAAAACTAACTTATTTTTGATTTCTCACTCGACTTGTTGGTTTCTGTGCCTGTTTTCTATTATTTCGGTTCCTCACATTGCTTTATCTTACTGTTTGTGTGGCATCTACATTTGATCTTCAAAAGTTTGGTGTTTTGCATCAACATATCAAAGCGGTCAACCAAGGGTCTAAATCTAATTTGATATTAGGTCCAGTTAACACAGGAATGTTGTTAATTTGAGTTGTATGACATTCAATGAAAGATGTCAGAACTCTTTTTATAAGTAGTCAGGTAGTGTCAGCTTAGAAAGTCAAGCCAAAAGCCATGAGAAAATCCATTCCAAACCGTACAATTATACAGGTTGAAACTCACTTCAGGTAGACCTGTGGTGAGGCAGAATCACTGCTGAACTAGCACTTTGTAAAGAAAACATTGGCCATCCTGCTAGTGGTGATGGTGGTGGAAAAGAAGACTTCCTTGCACTTAATATCGCAGCAATTTGTTAATGATTTGCAGCTGAAGCCTATCACCGCCATCTTGCTTGGAATGAGCTTCTTTACGTTCCTTTAAGTTTTATTCTGATTCCTCCTCTTTTTGAATCAGTTAATGATTATGTTTTAGAACATGTCAGAAGATTGTATTGAAAGAATCTTTTTTTTTTTTGTAGCGTTAAAGGGACCAAGAACTGAGCAGTTAGCATCTTTAGCTTGTTGACTGACATAATAACAGCCAAATCCCATCACTGAAAATATTTATCAACAGTAAACAGAAATATTTCAGTGCTACTATAAGTTTTTGTTTCACCAAACTTAGCTTCTCTGGCAGTAGTGCTTTCTAGGCAGTAGTTCTGTTTCAACTACTATAAGCACTGGCTCTGTTCTACTGGTTCTATGTCAGTATTAACTTGAAACCAGTCCAGGAAAGAAACACATTTTTAAATATCCCAGGATATACAGTATGCCACAGGATATATGCCACAATAGATGTTCAGAGAGGTGCGCGATTTACAGGGTGGGCTCATGGAGACTAATACACACTTTAAATGTGAGTTGTTTTTGCTTTTGATTTGTAAAATTTATGACAATAAAACATTTAAACATCTACCTTCAATAATCATAAAAAGCAGACCTGCAGAAATATCACAATAACAATGCATGCCATTTCCCAATCCCAAAGGACTGCTTAGATGAAATATCTGGTAGGGCATATTTTAAGTGCCATGAACGCTAATTCGTCCAGCAAGTAATATTCTAACCTGCTGGGTAGACTTCACTTGCCCTCAATCCTCACACTAGATATAAATACATTGTTATCTGGCCAAGATATTAAAGCTCAAAAGGACGGCTGGGACATTGTGATGAAGAAAAAATAATAAAAGCTTCAACATTTATTTTTTCTCAGTCGTAATTGATAATCAAGATCAGGATCAGCATATGCAGTAACAATATTAATAATAATAGATAGATATTATGATTTACATATGTATATATATTAACCATCTGCATGCACTGCAATCCTCTACCAAGAGTCAAAAACATTTTCTTTGTGATGTAATGATGCTGCTCCAAGCTACGTCTCTGGATGTGGAAAGTAAAAGCCATTCTGTAATAGGATCAGTAAAGAACAGGCTTTAGTACCAGCTTTGGTTAAATAACGTAACCACTTGGGTGGAAACACCTGACATTTTAGTAAAAGTTAAATGATGCTGAAACTACAAAAATTGGAAGTAAATAGAAGCATATATTAAAATATAGGTTTTCCAGTCTTTTAATGTCTAGTTTAAGCTATTCAGTTTCTTTTCTCACCACAATGAGTCACTCAGTGAATTGTATCCTAAGCGAATTGTGAATGTTATTCTATTTGACGACGTATCCCTTAAAATGAAATGTAATTTTTGAAGCCATTCTCTTTTACTTTCATTCCTGCTTATTTCCGATGACCTCTTGAGGGAATAAATGCAGCAGTTCTCAGACTTAATTGGTTATGAAGAAGGACTTCAGTTCCTGCAGCTGAAAACGAATTCTTGAGAAGCCAGAGCTTTTAGCACCTGGTGAAGCAATCACTGAGCCAATGATATTGATCAACAACCCTATCAGCCCCCTGTAGGTACATTATGCTCACCGTGTGCAGTGAAGTAAGAAAAAATTACTTAGTGCCACGTCAAACAACACCTTTTTCGCAATAACTCGAATCACAAATAGAAGCAAAAGTGGTGCTCACAGCTGGAGAGAGAGCCCTGCATGAAGAACACCCTGCAATAATTACAGAGTCAGGTTCTCGCAAAGTTCTGGTCTTAGCTATCTTTAATCTCCAATAATAACCAGATCAAAAGCTCTTCTTCAAGATTCATGCGGACATAACATGAGCACCGTGCAAAGGATGCTTTTAATGCAGGCATAAATGGGAATGTTTGGCAATTTACAGATCAGAAAGTGATGAGCTTGCATTTGTTAGATCTTTTAAACATTTATGAGTTAAATAATACATAACACATTAGTGCAGTGCTAAAAAGATCAAATTGAAAGGGCCTGAGCATATGAGGTCTTGATAAACACGAGCTGACGTTCAGAGATGAAGGCTTGGTTCTCTAATCATAATTGGTCCCAGAAGATTGCTAGAATAAAAATGGACTACAAAGTAATGTTGTGCACTTCTCTGGCCTGCTTTGAAAACTCATAATATTCACACTACATTAGATTCTGCATTTGCCTCAGCAGCTGCTCACAAAAGCCAGCCCTGAACAAAGACATTCCTTTTGCATTTCAAATAACCAAGCTGTAACCTCCCCCATCCACGGAAATCTCAGACTTCCAATCTAATCTAAAACATCATTACTACACTACTGAAAATGTGAGAAAATAGTGGTGGCAAAATAAGTTGTTCTAAAAACCAAGGAGAACGAAAGAAATGGATGGAAAAGAAGGAACACAATCTATTAATTTTTCATTTCCATGGACTTGGAAGGATTCTCCCTACCCAAGAAGTACTGAAAAAAAACAAACAAACAAACAAAAGAAAAAACAATTAATCAAACAAGAATGGCCTATCATTGCTGTGGCAGATGCATTTCCATAGCAACAGCCTCCTAGCAAAATTGTCACCCTTCAATCTGAGTCAGACCGTGTTTAATATAAACAAGAAAGAGACATGCAAAGCAGTTCAGGAAAAGGAGAGCAATGCTTTATGTTGAAAAAATTAGTATCTGGATACAAATATAAAAAACAACAATAAAAGATATATGGCACAATAAACAAAAATCTGTTATTTTTCTCTTGTGGATGCAATATCAGAAATTATTTTAACTAAATAAGAGACTTCATCTTTTACATTAAGTATAACTTTTCATTGATTTTATGTGTGTGGCTTCAGTTGTTGTGGTAAATTTGCATGTTTTGATTCCTATTTCATGAAGTCATTGCAATCTAAAAAATAAGTAAATAAGTTATTTCAACACAACTGCATAGCTATTTAAAAATATCGTAGTGTCAAAAACCAACTTTAAGTCATATTACTGAATTCTTGCCTCTTGCTCAAAGTACTGTCACCATAATAATTTACTTCTTATAATAATTCCAGTGTTATTTTTGCAGCTGAGTGCTTTAATTGGTGCTTTCACCTGTATGAGGAAGAAAAAGCAAGAGGTTATCACACAGTGGCAACAAACCTGGGCTAAATAAAACTGGCTGCAGACGGCTGTGCAAATATTATGAAAGAATCTGATAAAGGTTGCCGGTTGCCATAGGTACTGTATGCTAATTCCTAATGGTGTCTTTCAAATTGCAAGGTAAAAGTGCACAAAGAACAACTGTATTTAATTCGTCTTTGCTCTTTTTATTAACTGCTGGTAACATTACATCGAAAACAGGAGGGTAGCTGTGACTTCTAAATTGCAGCATTTTTAGCAAACAAAAAAATGATACTTATTTGACTAGGCAACATCCAAAATGCTGGATTCTTATCACTAGAAGTGAAGACAAGCAGACAAAGTTGTTATAAGGTTTTAAGGTAACTCAAGGTTTGGAGAAACTTAATTTTATTAATATACCAGAGTTTGGTATTTTCTCCTGTTATAGAGCTGATGGTGCTAGCAGTCAGCCAGCTGTGTATGTTAGCAAATAAAGACAAGCAATGAATTTATTCCAAATAATAGGGTATATTTTATGCTATTGCAAACATGTGACATTCACAAAATCCCAGTTTACATCCATCTTAGTGTACATGAGGCAGACTGATAAGTCATAATTGATGAGACAAACATCAGGAAGCCTGAAATAACGTAACTCTAGGTAAAAGAAGAAGAGGGTGTATATAAAAGTATATAAAGGTATATAAAATATCAGTATATAAAAGGGTGATTTGGAAACAATATCAACTTTCTAGTGATCTGGTGGGAAAGTGTACACGTTTATTACTGGAAAATATGATCTTGGATGCTGTGGATTTAATTATTTTCAGTTTGAGCTGTTTTAAATATTTAAAACCAGATAAGACAAGCTGGTGTTTATACTTACGTTTATTTCTTTTAATTTTGTTTACATTTTTCTGTAAAGATAGATATTACCTCTTTTAAAATTGTCTGGTGCCTCCATGGTGTTTTAACTGACACTTAAAATTTTTCTATTTAGTACATGAGACAGGAATAGATTTTGAACCCTAGATTTACTGATCTGATCAATTAGTGGCCACTATGATCTGATCATTTAGTGGCCACTAAATGATCAGATCAATGAATCAAATGTTTCATTTATTTAAAAAGGTGATACATATTATCCGGAACAATGTTTGAGCTACAAGAGAATAATCCTTATTTTTGGAGTCTGGAAATGATTAGTGGGATTGTTTTTTGTTTTTTTTTAACAATAGGATTATGATATATTTGCTCTTAGAACAATTTATTGTAACATGTGTATTTTCATTTAATATTATTTATCAGAATCAATAAGAATGTGATATTTTCTTCTGGCCAATATCAGACACAATAAAAAAAAAAAAAACCTAAAGTAGAGAAAAGTATGCGACAGACTGGCGACCTGTCCAGGGTGTACCCCGCTTCTATTGCTCTCAATAGCAATAGCAATAGTGCTATTGATGTCATGTTTTTATATATATACTGTATATATATATATATATATATATATATATATATATATATATATATATATCTCTATATACAGTACAGACCAAAAGTTTGGACACAACTGTGTGTCCAAACGTTTGGTCTGTACTGTATATATATATATACTGTATATATATATATATATAGAGAGAGTATCTCTCTCTCTCTCTATATATATATATATATATATATATATATATGTATATATATATATATATATATATATATAGATATATATAGATATATATAGATATAGATATAGATATATATATATAGATATATATCTATAGATATATATATGCCTTTCCAAAGTCAGAAATGGGACAATTGGGTTTTACTTTTGGTGACAGGCAGCCAGGAAAAGCCAAAGTGTGATGTAAAGCCAGGAAACTCGGTGTGAGCTTGTTCCTCTGCCTTCGTTACGCCTGTCATGTCTGTATTCACATCTTGTACATCATAGTCAAATGGGAGTCAAATAACAAAGGCTTTCCAATTATGTGTAGCACAATATGTGAGAGATGGAATATCACAAAGGCATTGTTCCCCCTCTGCTCCTGCTGACCCTACCTTCGAAATAGTTTCATGGCCACTCCAATTGCATGCACCATTTGATTTAGCTAAAGGGATTTGACCACCAGCACTGAGATGTAAGAAGAAAGGAAGAAAGTCCTATACACAGCTATAAGAAAGAAGGAGAATTATGCTCCACAGTTGAGCACAGCAACTGAACTCTGGGATTTACCTACTAATGTTATTATCCATTTACCATCACTTTGACAATGCAGATAAGAGTATGCAAATTTATTTCACTGGCATAATCACAAAACTAGTCCATTGTGCTATTGATTCTGTAAATCTTAATACAATAGATATTAAAAAAAATGATTGAGTGCTTTAAAGATATGAAGAGAATTTACCATCGAATCTTAAGTTATAAATAAAAATATAAAAATGATGAAGCATTTTGTCCTCAGATGTTCTTTGATATTTGTCTAATTTGGTTTTCAAAGAGAAATCACCTGCTGACTCTTTTAATCAGCAGTATCAGAAATTTCCTCGTCCCGTCCTGCCCTGTTTGAATAAGCTGCACAGTGATCGATGCCTCTGTGACTCCAAAGACTTCCTCTCCTACTCACTGCTTGACTGGAGCCATCTTGTTTGGAGTGATGGCTCACTCACACAGGTTCACGGCTGCTATTGTAAAATCAGCCAGCGTTTAATTGAAACAAATGACTATAATAATAGAACATTATCCCTGCAGGCACCCGGCCATGACAGCTTTAATTAGAGGCGCGTTCGAGACTGATCCTTCAAAAGCACAGCCGGTGCGCAACAAGGTGGTAAACATGCCTTTAGGTTGGGAACAGACCCGGCTCCTTGCAGCCCTCAAAGCTACTTCTCATTTACCCCGAGGGCAAAGCACTAACAACTCTGTTCCTCAAAGAGCCTTCAAGCCTCCCACCTCTCCTTCCTCCTTCTCGCTTCCTTTCTGTGTCTCTTTCTCTCTCCTATCATGCGTGTCTTTGGTTTATCAAGCTTATGGATGCCCTGGAGGGTCATTTACACAAGCTGAGGAGAATTAATAAGAGAGTGGATTCATGAATCATACGCTGCTTATGTATGAAAGCAAAGGCAAAGCGCTGTGTCGGCCTTCTTGTGACATCAGACAGATGCTAAGTAAGGAGATATGATGAACAGTGGATGCCTGATGTTTCAAACAGAAAAATATAAGTGTATAAGTGATGTTGTTTTAAGCAAAGCACTGAATTTTTTTTTATTGTACACTATTTATTTGAACAGAGCTCTCTTTGTGTTGTCAAAACAAATTACTTTGATCATTTCAGTAACAATTTTATATAATATTCCAAGCCACATTTATAAGCCACATGTTTCTCTACTTTCTCTGCTCAGCTGAGATTACAAAATTATTCTAGATGGAAAACAGCAACAACTTAAATGTAAGCTACTCTAAAAGATAATAATTTGTAGAAATCACAAATTATTTGTAATTTGTAAAAATCACAAATGTACAAATTTTACTTTTAAAGGTTAGGACTACACAAAACAAAATTATTCAGATATCAAAATCACAATAATAAGATTCCAAAGTCAGTAAGCAAAATGATCTCAGAACATGAAGATGTTCCGTTCTACTTTTGGTTTAATACGACTTTTATAACAGAAAACAAGCTGTTTTTGTCCAGAGAAGAGTTGGATAACCCACATAAATCTAAAACCTTGAACATATACATAGTGTACTATAAGTACACTAGCACTTGAGTACTGTTCAGTACAAGTATTGCTAATAAATGAGATAACTAACTGAGCTGTGGTCATATTGACAAAATAGACCACTCAAAAGCCATCAGTATTTTTTATAACAATGTTTTATATTTCTTACAACAGTTATAGCAAATATGTGTTATTAGTGAGTATCTTTAAATATATTCAGGTATCTGTAGATCTTTTAAAATCCCTCTGTTTTATGTTTGGTGAACAACAGTAGAATTATTATCCCAACTGTGAGTCAACTTTATTAAATTTTGCCAATATTTTACTTGCACTGACTGAAGTACTTGGCCTTATTAAAAATGTCAAACATGCCATGCTCTATATAAAATAAGGAAACTCCTATATTGCAAAACATAAACTTAAGAGCTATTTTATGAATTAGATTTATTTAATAATTTTCTTCCATATTATTTTAGCCATTCAGATTAAATGACTGTTATTGTTACTGTTCAGGATTTATTCTAAAACGGAAAAGTGATATATCTCACACAAAAATAAAATAAAATAATCTATTTCAAATAGATCAGATAGAAAATTTAACCAGTTTAAACACAGGATTGAGTCTAAAAACAAAATTACGGGCGACAGTGTTATAATAGCACAGGAGGAATAATTTGAAGAAAGAAGTTGCTGTTTTTTGTGAGAACTGTGAGCCACTTAAACATTTTTCAGAGTGAATCTTTGGCAGTGAAAAAAGCAGAGGTTGATTTGCAGATAGTAATGTCATGATGTCCCCCTTGGCACCATCCTCCATGTTCCTCATTACCAATAATGTGAGATAGAACCTCCTTTACTTTTATCCCCCCAGCCCCCTCCAATCCCTCCCACTATCACCCCTAGTTTTCTTTCTTGTTCCTCAGTTCCACCCCCTCTCTTTTTCTCTCTTGTGGTCCCTTTTTCTCCCCCTTTCTTGCTCCCTCTCCGCCCGGGTGTGTCTCTGAGCTCACCTCACAAAGCACAGCGTCAGAGAATCAGAGCCTTGGCTGACATGACATGTAGGAGATGGTTGTGAGGAGCGGCGGGGACACACACTCATGACAGCAGAAGGCAAGGCTCCTCCACTGCCACTAATGAGACTCCTGACTGCCGTGTCAAACACACGGTGTGTGCGTGCGTGTGTGTGCTCAGGGCACCAGGAAAAATGCAGAAGTAATGAACACAAAACAACAAAGAGCACACATATTTATGAAAAAGCACACAGTATTCTATATGCCATGCAATTAAAGGTCATGTCAAAGTAATATGTGTATGTAAAAAACACACTCACTGAGAATTTCACACATCTGACAGGGGCCATCTTCACCTTATCATCAAGATTTGAACTATTGTAGAAGCAAAATGCCAAATAAATCAACCACTGACTACTGTGACCATTAAAAGTACCAACCTGCAAGACAGACTTGTTTAATAGGTTTTCCTTGATTTATTTTTTTCTCCATATCTATAATAGCAACAGGAAACACTAAGATCACTTTCTAAGGTCTCAGAATAATTGCTGGTAACACAAAAAGTAGACATGAAGTCATAATGGAACTTTTCTCTTTAATCTTGTGAAAATTTTGGCATAGTTTCTCACGCTTAAGACATCTTTAAACTACATTCTGTGCTCTTCTGCGATAAAACAACTGTGGTCCCCAAATTCAGCCCGCACTCTAAGCAAATAAACCAAGTGTCTTTTTAATCACCCTGCCTCAAGCCACTCCTGTGCACGTTAACCAACCAGAGTGGCGGCGTTGTTTTGAAGTGGTAGCTGGTGGCACAGCAGGAGGTGAGGCGGGGAGGGAGAGGCGTCCCAGAGCGAGACGACACAGCTCTCCTCCACCACTGTGGCTGAACACTCCTGCCACCAGAGGCAGAATAACCTGATGGATGACTGAGATGGGGCACGGTGCAATATGGACATGATTTCATGCCATGATAAATCTCAGCGGGGGTGCGTGGCTAAGTGTAATATAAAATTCCTTATCTTTGTATCAGCTTCTCATAACACTGTCTATCTACTGTGACTGGAGCTGTGTTTTCTTTAGCTTCTGTTCTCTGCTTGAATACCACTGTTGATTACATCTACTGTGGATAAAGTCACAGAAAAAAAAAAAAAAATGATAGCTCATATTTTACTCTTCTGCTTCAGAAATATGATTACAAAGTGCCACTTGGGAGATGCTACTCTTCGTATTTTGATCACGGTGAAAAGCGAGATTATAATAAAAGATTTTATTTGCAAAAAAACTGGTTCTCTTAAAAACGCCTCCAGAGTGAATGAAATGAAATAACATCACTTTTTTTTTTTTTTTAATTAACAGGCAGAAATTAAGTCACCTTATCCTTTGATAATATTAATGTTAATTGACCTTATCAAGGTAGAGAAAATAGACAAGTTGTCATTCAAGCATGCAATAAAAAAATCCCTTTAAAATGGTGAAATTGGAAAGTAACCTCTACTTCTTTTAAAATATTTCTTAATATACAACTACAGTTTCATATCACATTGCCAGAGAAATAAGGCACTTTCTCCCAGGAGATGAGAAAAGAATTGAATTTTTCCTTATCGGTCATCTATTTTTCTGCAGAATGCTATTACTTGCTGCCTGCCGTTGCCAAGCAACAGGAAATATTAATAGGACCTTTTATTAGCTCGGCTTTACCCGTGGAGTACTAAAATGAGAAAGTGGAAAACATGAATGTGTTACATAAATCTTTGAACCTTTCAGGATTTGCACAAGTCTCTGTTTGTCCAGTGATTTATAGCGCTGATGGTTCATTTATGGGAGAGGGAGGTGTGAAATACCAAAATGGAACATTAACCTGAGGGACAATTTGAAAATAAACAATCACATAAAAAGTGGAGGGGGAAAAAAGGAAGGAAACCAGTTTAAAGAGAAACCATCCTCTCTCCTGGCTGATGATTTCAAGAGGCCATCAAACAAGCAAAAGGGATTTTTGTTCCACTAGAAGCATTGATCATTCAAAATCATCTACGCCCGAATAAACATTGGAATAAGTAATACAAGTCCCATTCTATCACTGGGCTTGTTGAACTGTGGTGAAAAGCGACAGACGTTCCATCAAGTTTTATTTTTTTTTCAGACCCTTTAATCCCTTTTAAAAATGCCTGAAAATGAAGGTCTTTCAGAGGAGAAATAGGTTTTCTTCATCTGAATGGGGGGTACAGTATAAGCTCCAAAGAGCAGAAAGTCTTAAAAGACTATTTTAAAGTTCATATTGGCAAGAACTGTAAACACATTTAACGGCAGGACTTTCAAAATGTCATATTTTATACAAAGTTAGAATTACAGAGATTTTCTTCTTCCTTGAAAGCATCGTTACTAAAGCATCTCCTTTTGTTCCAGGTTTACACAGAAAACCAGCAGGTGTACAGTCGGAGATAATACGCTAGCTGGGAGCATCCGTCGGCGAGCGAACACATTAAAACACACCTCTACTCTCTTATCATTTATTCATCCCAGCTTGTCTGTGACAAGTTCAGTTGACATTGCAGCTCATATTTCATTCACACAGGCTTGGGGAGCGAGCACCTGCCAGGAGCACTTAATACCTTGTGAGGAAAAACAAAAGCATGAGACAAAAACACAGGCTTCAGTCCAAGTTAACATGACAGTCGGGGTGGGATTACTACTTGATAATTAACCTCAGTAGCTGAGGATAGGGAGCTTGTTTGGAAATTATTACTCTAAAATGTTGTAACAAAAGAAATTAGGAGAATGGATTTGAATATGAATGCAGCCAGCAGCTCTTTAGCAATACACTGACCAATATTCTGCTAAATTTACATTTTATATTCAAGAAAAACTTGAGATGATGATGAGATAATACATTTGATGGAGCTAGGGTTGTTCATGCATATAGCTCTTTCTCCTCTTACTCTGCTATTATGCATAACATTACCTTCCTGATTATACATTCATCATCTGTTACATATTCAAAACATCACACTCAAGCCAGTCTGATGATGGCTCCTTCTGAATGAAGCACAAAAAACTTCATCAAAGATAATTTATTCCAGCTGCTAGCATTTTAAAACACCATATAGGCCTTTTCAGCTTAAATATATTTTAGGCACACAGGTGTGAGGCTCACATAGAACAAAGTTTTTCAGCCAATGAATAAACAGTTTTGCTTTCTGCAAGTTCAGGTGTATTTGAAAGTGACTACAATGTGGCCACTTTGCTCGTGAGTCCAAAAAATTATTCACCGGTAGCAACAGAGATGTGTATCTGTTCTGGGGCTGCATTGATAAGATCAATGCAACCTGAGCAAGGCTATTAAATTTCTAATGTGTTTTGGAACTTGTAGATGCTATGACAGTCAGGGCATTAATGGAGAGAAGCAGGGAAAGGCTTTGCCAAGTGCAGTGGAGCATCAGAGAAAAAGGGCTCTCTCAAAGATATCAAGTTAGTCCAGGAGCAATTTCAGACCACAACACAATAACTAGCAGAAATGACAATGAGCATTGAAAATGTACTCCTTACACAATTAGGAAAGTGGTTAATTATGTCTTTCATGTTGTGACTAGAGAAAAAAAAAACACTTTCAATTAACTTCCTCTATGAATGAGTGGATTAAACCAAGAAAATCTATTTTTCCTAAGAACACTACAAGCACTAGAGGAACAGTTTAGCAGACATTGTGTCGAATATTTGTATAGATCTGACTAACTAATGGTTTCGTGCACTAACTAAAAGATAACAATAGCCAACTTGTTCTTATAAAGAAGTGACCAACAAAACCAACATTTTGAAGAAACTTAATGCATTAATTTGAAGTATAAACAAATTAATAAATAAATAAGCTTAATTTTATGTTGATGCAGATATTGCTGCTGATATAAACTATTTTCAGGTTTTCCCTTTTTTAATATTTTAATAAATTGTGTCTGAGTAACTGTTGGACATCAGTGATTGACAGCAACTATTTGAAAAAACAGTACCATAAACCATCTTCTTTTTCTCTTCTTGACTCTACTGAATTGGATTTAATGTTGCATTGAACTCTGGGGTCAAGTGTCACAAGTTCTTTGCAGTTGTTTCAGTTTTACATTTTTGTACTTTTGCATGTTTTCATGCATGCATTTTCTGCAGGTACTCCAGTTTTATTACACAATTGAAAACATACATGACAGGTTAATTGGCAACTTTCAGCCCTAAGGTTATTAGCCTTGTTAGTTTCTAAGATGAAGTGTGACTGATAACTGAGTCACTCTGCAAAGCTGAGTCGGATCAAGCAAATACAGAACACAGATGGATGAAATAAAATTAATTTATAGTTATATGATAATAAGGCTTAGACAAGAATTATGATTAAAGATAATTTGGGTGACAGGACCATTTATGCACTATAATGCATTTTTAGGTTGGATCGTTAGCTCTGACCCGTCAAGGCCTCTACAGTGGTAGGCTAATCAAAACAATAAAAAAACCTGCAAATGCAGCATGCTAATTCAGTGATGTTTCTACAATATTAAGAGTGGGTCGAAAATCTATAATTAGATAAATTCTACTTTGATTTTAGCTATAAAACAAGTCTGTAATGCTTAGTTTATGCCACTTGGTAAAAAATTGCCTAGCTATAGAAGCCCATCACACTGCATTCAGTTCTTAAATTAGCAGTAACTCCTTCTTCTGAGCAAGTACAGTATGTGATGACTTTAGAAATTAATAACCAACTCTGAGGAACTGCCTGATTCAACATTACATGCAGTGAGAATTCAACATCACAAGCCTATCTTTGCTGATGGTAATATATAACATAACATTTTCTTAGGAAACCATGGCAATTAAAATTGTACTTTGTCCAACTCTACAAAATTTAACTGAGTTTGGTGCCGGCCTGATTTATTTAACATATAGTGCTCTTGTTTGATGATTGTGTTTTGCAAATTTAACTGAACTGATGCCAACACATCTGAAACAGACCAACATAAAACCATATTTCAGTTAAACATCCCCATTAGCCCTTCAGCAGACATAATCTTGTCTGGGATTCTGTCTGCTATTGTCTAATGACTTTGCTTCCGGAGGCAACAGATGATTGGTTGGTGCTTCAGTGCAGTCTGCCACTATCTAGATAGTGAATCACAAATAAGTGGACAAAAGCATCAGTGTGGGTGAATTTGAAGAATCCAACAGAGTGATCTGAAAGACAGATAACAACCTGTTGTTTTTAAGTTCTTCTTTGGGAAGCTATTTGTCTCCACACAGATTATTTACCTCTATATCAGAGAAGGCTCAAATATGGTTAGTTAATAGTACCTCACTTTCAGCTTACTAAACTTAACAGGACTAACATATTCAATCAAACCACACAATAAAATTAAACAGAAAGTATGGAGAAAAAGACTAAAAATGTCTTAAGAAAAAGTCTTTTGCTCCCCAGTAAATGACTACTCAAGGTGTAGCTTTAGTTGTGCTAGGTTTTCTTTTAACTGTTTTCAAGGTCTTTTTATTTAAGGAGTGGTTTTCACAGAGCTCAAAAAAAAGGCCCTAAAATAATGTTATAAAATGAATCATCCATCCATCCATCAATTCATCCTTGACAAGTTTAGAAATGTTTCAGAATCATCTTGCAGCTCTAAAATTCCTGTTTTACTTCTGTCAATATGGTTTATCTTTGCCATGTTTTTGTAAATGCATCGAAACTAATGGGAACAAATTGTGTCTTTGTATCAGTCTGCCAGTAACAAAGCACCCAAAAAATAACCAATCAAGCAAAACCACTTATCAATTCTTACCAAAAGCCCTGTGATTATGATCAACCACTGCAAAATGCTACTTTGTCTGAATCCTTGGGTTTATACAATCAGGCTATTTATTAAATGTTTATATTGTTGCACTTGTATTGGAGTACTTTCAAATATCTGCATACTACAATCCAAATGGAGCCACATTTAGAAAAAAAAACAGCAGCTTTCAGCTTTTCGTTGAGATCGAATAACCTCATTTCACTCAACTGAATTATCTCTAAAATATCTAATAATGAAATCCAGGAGGTACAGAAAATTGGAGCTATATGCTCATTTTGAATAAGAGTTACCTTTTTTATTCTTCTTTACAATTTGTACTTGCTTTTCTAGCCACAATCTCAACCACCCCCACCCAATCCCACC